>NW_025377556.1:0-7015 GCF_016433145.1 Gracilinanus agilis
AATAAACTGGAGGAATTCCATGTGAACTGGAAAGACCTCTAGGAATTGATGCAGAGTGAAAGGAGCAGAGCCAAAAGAACATTTTACACAGAGACCAATACACTGTGGTAAAATAGAATGTAATGGACTTCTGTACTAACAGCAATGCAATGATCCATAACAATTCCGAGGGACTTATGGAAAAGAGCCCTACCCACATTCAGAAGAAGAACTGCAGGAGAGGAAACACGGAAGAAAGGCAACTGCTTGAACACATGGGTTGAAGAGGCCATGATTGGGGATGTAGACTCAAGTACCACACCTATGCAAGTATCAACAATTTGGAAATAAGTCTTGATCAATGACACATGTTAAAACTATTGGGGGGACAGGGGGTCAAGAGAAAAGTAAGAATATGAATCATTTAACCTTGTTAACTTTTCTAAAAAATAAAAATTATTTTAAGTAAAAACAAAATAAAACAAAACAACAACAAAAAAATATCTGCTTAACCTAATCATTCAGTAGAGCAGAGAAAGCCCACTGAGGAAAAAACAGGCCAAACCCAAATATCAAGCAAATAAATCAGAGGGGCAAGATTACAGCCAATTACATAAGGAGAAGAAGGGGAAAAAATTAGTAAACAACAGAAAAATAGAAAAGAAGTTACAATCGACAGCTTCTTCCCAAGAAGTGAAGTAAGAGCAAATATCCTGTCCTTGTCCTGTCCTTTCTTTTTTCTATACCAGTGTTTTGTTTTTAATCGGTTCCTCTAATTAAAAATAGGAAAAAAATTTTTAAATTGATAAACAATTGGAAAAACATTGATTGCCTATTGGTAGGATGAGCTAACATAATAAAAATTACCATTCTACCCAAATTAATTTACTTATTTAGTGCCATACCTATCATAAAGTTCATTTGGAAGAACAAAAGATGAAGAATATCAAGGGAAATAATTTAAAAAAATGTGAAGTAAGGTGGCCTAGCAATACCAGATATTAAAGTATACTATAAAGCAGCAGTCATCAAAGCAATATGGTACTGGCTAAGAGACAGAAGGGAGGATCAGTGGAATTGACTTGGGGTAAGTCATGCCAGCAAAACAGCTTATGATGAACCCAGAGAGCTCAACTTTTGGGACAAAAATACACTATTTGACAAAAACTGGTAGGAAAACCATATTGGAAAACAATATGGGAGAGATTCGGTTTAGATCAACATCTCACACCCTACACCAAGATAAATTCAGAATGGGTGAATGACTTGAATATAAAGAGGGAAACTATAAGAAAATTAAGTAAACATAGAATAGTATACTTGTCAGATCTCTGGGAAAGGAAAGATTTTAAAACCAAGCAAGAGTTAGAAAAAAATTACAAAATATAAAATAAATAATTTTTATTACATTAAATTAAAAAGGTTTTGTACAAACAAAAAAAATGTAACCAAAATATGAAGGGAAACAACAAACTGGGAAAAAAATCTTTATAACAAAAAACCCTGACAGAAGTCTAATTACTCAAATATACAAGGAGCTAAATCAATTGTATAGAAAATCAAGCCATTCCCCAATTGATAAAAGGGCAAGGGACATGAATACGCAATTTTCAGATAAGAAATCAAAACTATCACTAAGGACATAAGAAAGATTTCTAAATCTCTAGTAATTAGAGAAATGCAAATCAAAACAACTCTGAGGTACCACCTCACACCTAGCAGATTGGCTAAAATGATGGCAGGGGAGAGTAATAAATGTTGGAGGGGATGTGGCAAAATTGGGACATTAATGCATTGCTGGTGGAGTTGTGAACTGATCAAAGCATTCTGGATGGCAATTTAGAACTATGCCCAAGGAGCACTAAATGACTGCCTGCCCTTTGATCTAGCCATACTACTGCTAGGTTTATACCCCAAAGAGATCAGAAGGAAAAAGACATGCACAAAAATATTTATAACCGCCCTCTGTGTAGTGGCAAAAACTGGAAAAAGAGGGTATGTCCTTCAATTGGGGAATGGCTGAACAAATTATGGTATATGCTGGTGATGGAATACTATTGTGCTCAAAGTAATAACAAAGGAGGAATTCAATGTGAACTGGAATGACTTCCATAAATTGATGCAGAGTGAAAGAAGGAGAACCAGGAGAATATTATACATAGAGATTGATACACTCTGCTAAAATAAAATGTATTGGACTTCGCTACTAGCAGAAATAAAATGATCCAGGACAATTCTTAGGGAATTATGAGAAAACATTATATTCAGAGGAAGATCTATGGGAGTAGAAACACAGAAGAAAAACAAACATTTGAACACATCGGTTGATGCGGATATGATTTGGGATGTCGAATCTAAATGACCACCCCGATGTAACTATCAATAATATGGACTTCCCAGCTGTGTGACCCTGGGCAAGTCACTTGACCCCCATTGCCTACCCTTACCACTCTTCCACCTATGAGTCAATGCACAGAAGTTAAGGGTTTAAAATAAAAAAATAATAATTAAAAAAATAATAATATGGAAATAGGTCTTGATCAATGACACATGTAAACCCCAGTGGAAATGCACATAGGCTGGGGAATGGGAGGAGTGGAAGGGAGAGAAAGAACATGAATTATGTAACCATGGAAAATTTTTCTAAAAAAAATAAAACAATTTTAAAAATGTAATATCAAACCAAAATTAAAGATTTTTACATTCTAACCAATCAGAAGAAGCTATACCTATACTGCTAGAGATTTGTCACTTTTTTAATCACTAGAAAAGACCATGCCAGCCTTCACTCAGGGTCAACTGGTCACTGAGAGGACAATGGCCTTCATTTTGGCAATTCTTAGCATTGCTAATAAATTGATCTTTTAAAAATATATATCATTTTTTTTCCTCCAAAATATTTTCTCTAGTTAAAGCAATATGTGTCTTCTTCCACAACATGACAAACATGGAAATATGTCTTATATGAAAACAAATGCATAATCTTAAATGGAAGTTCTTAGAGGAGTCATCAAATTAGATAAGTTGTACTTTGTCTCTAAGACATTTGACCCCTAACAGTACTTTTCTTATAAAGTCTTTGCTTTGGTTCTGATTTTATAGGTTCAGTTATAGGATTATCATGGAAAGAAAATGAGTCCAAACTTAAGCCAGTAAATGTTAGATGTCATTAAAATGAGTAGAAAAGAGGATTTATATTCACAAATATGAGCCTTTCCTTGATTTAAAAGGGTAAATATAGTATGTTGGTCTACAACAACAGTTAATAGGAAATGCAAGATGCTTATCAATTGCTGAATGGCTAAACAAATTGTAGAATATTGTGATAGAATACTATTGATCCACAAGAAAGCAATGAGAAAACATTTAAAAAAAAAACCTCAAACACTTGAAAACTATTATATGTGATAATAAACAGTGAATTGAATAGAACAAAGAGAATATTATACACAGCTGTAGAATTAATAATGGAAGAATAAATTGTGAATGCTACCTCCAGAAAGGGAACTGAAAAGTGAAAGTTTAAAAGATTTAATTTATTTGAATTATTGACCTGCCCAGCAATAACTTCTGTGATGACAGAAGAGTGTGGAGGGTCTGGGACACTGATGAATTAGGTTTATTATATAGATATGAAAAAAATAAATTTAACACAAAAGCAATTTGTGACTTCATTTATTTACAATGTTCTTTTTCCTAGGGATATGGAAATGTATCTTTTATTTGGTTTTTTAAATTTATTTAAAAAATGATATAAATAAAATAGGGAATCCAAGAAAATGGCAAACAATCCCATTAAAAGCTTACTTCACAAGAACTCAATATAGATAATCTTAAAAATTATAAGGAAAAATGTCCAAAAACACGGAGAAACCAAAAACTCATGCTAAAATATTATAATAAAGAGAATGAGACAATAGTGCCTGATAAAAAAACAAAATCATGTAGAAACTGTAGGAATTGCAGCAGCAACAACAGCAACAACAACAAACCAGAAAGGCTCAAAAAAGAAACAAAATTCATGGTGGAAGAAATTCAGAAATAATTTAGTTCAGTTATTAGAGCTCTCAATACAACAATAAATTACTCAATGTAGGAAAAAGTAGCACAATTTGGCAGATGAGGGAAAATTAAAGGAGAGAAATATAAAATTGGAGAAAAAGTATAAAAAGTTGGGAATATGTAAACTTGAAACAAAAGACACTCATATATTTGAAAATGAATTCTACATAATCTAAATGACTCATCTTGAAGGAAAAATGTGCAAAGACAGCTTACAGAAAACTGACCTCCCAGAAGAACAAGAAATATTTTTAAATGAACAGAAACTATGAATATAGTAATTCATGAAATAATAAAACAAAACTATCCAAAACTATTGAATACCAACAGCAAAGCATTAATCAAGAGAAGGCATACATTGCCACCTTGGGGTGGAGGTGGGGATAGAGAGACTTGATTCTTTCTCAAAGAAACAGTAATTATATTTTATAGTTGAATTGAATGTGGAATAAAATAAATTATAAACCATAAATAAGTACAACTAAGGAAAAACTGAAATTAGAGTGAATAAAGAAAAAAAGAGATGAAATAAAAAAGTATTTACATAGGTAGGAACTGATGTATTTGGTGGGATTAGAAAGGACAGTGGCCTGAGCATAAGTATTTATCAAAGAATTCCAGTAAACTTTTAAAGAACAGTAATACCTCTGTTACACAAATTATTCTCAACAATTGAGAGAGCACTCTACCAATCATTTTAGTAGATATAGTCAAAATTTCTAAACCAATGAAGGAAGAACTATGGAAACTTATATGTCAAAATTAGTGATAAAGATTTATTCAATTTTTAAAAAATCCTTTCAATAAAATAACAGCAACAATAACAGTAATAGCAGAAATGACAAATAAAAACCCTCAGTAAAACTGAAGATATATTTACTCTATTTACATATTTACATAAAACCCAATAATTATTCTTTGTTGGATTAATATGAAGTATTGGAAGATGTTTCAAGTTTGGTAAAAAATTAATCATATTAAAATAAACTAAAACAACTTTATTTTAATAGATGCTAAAATACTCTGAGAAAGCAAAAAATAATTTATTTAAAACTCTACTACCTTAGGCAACAAATAATATTTTAATATGCCAAACCAAGAAATAAATAAACAAATAAATGATTGCATGAATAAATAAATGAATTTATGTCATATTAAACATGCTCAAACATATTTTATTATTAAATTGCTCCTAAGTTTAATCACATACTTTTATCATGTAAAATGTTCCTTTACATATATGTATATGTACACACACGTATTTTATAATATTTAAATTGTTCCTTCTTTGTCCATAATTGTAATGTTTTTAGATAAAAGGAATAGTAATTATTTGAAAATTATTTGAACATTTATTAAATCATCAAGTATATTTGGTTGATTGTTAATAAAATTTATTACATTAATTTTTATACCAACGTTGAACCATCCTTCAATATTTGATAGTGATCTAACATACTCATGTGAATATATAAGGGGAAAACATTAGAATTTTACTTCTGAAAATTGAAATAAGTGTACCATTTCTACTGCTGTTATTAAACATTGTTATAGAAATTCTGGTCTTTGCCATAGGAAATTAATAAAAAAATAAAAGACCCAATTAAGACAAAGCACATGACACTCTCCTTAATTTATGATGACATGAGAAAATAATTAAACAAAAAGAAAATAAAGAAATTTTTCATTTAAAATGATCACAAAATGTATAAACTATTCAGGAATGAATATGTTAAGGCATATTCAAAACCCATTAACATACCCACACATACATATACTTTAATAATACCTCAAACCTAATTTCAATGAAAATATTACTTCAAATAATATTTAGATTTAGTGCAATGCCAATGACCTACAAAGGAATACATTACAAATCTAGCCAAAATAATAAGACATTTTTGTAGGAAGAAACGATTAAAAGACTCAAGGAAAAAAGGGCAAAAAATTAAGTTTAATAGAACTTCTTATCTTCAAGTTTAAAATAAAGTGTTGATCTTCAAAATCATTTTATGTTGACTTTTAAAAAGAGGAAAAAATTCAATGGAACAGATAAATAAGGTTATTGATATGGATGAGATATGGATAAGTAACAATGAACTCAACAACCCTCTGCAAAATAAACACTCAAGCATAACATATTTTAGAAGTCCTTATTTTACAAGAAACTGGGAAAATAGGGAAGGAACTGGGCAAAAATTTGTTTTTGAGTAACATGTTATACCATGTGCCCTAAAGGTGCAAAATGCACACAAAATCTGAATTTAGAAACCAACCCACTTAAATATTGGTGGAGAATCAGACCAAAGACACTTCATATAATTGCTCTCACAAATATGGTAAAGAAACTGTCAATATATTGAGATGTGAAAAAATGCTCTATCATTACTAATTAGAGAAATCCAAATCAAAACAATTCCATATCCATCAAATTGGCTAAAATGGCAAAAAGGCAAAAAGGCAAAATGACAAATGTTAGAGATGATGCAGAAAAATTTACACTGTTAGCAGAGCTATGAGCTGATTCAACCATTTTGGAGAGTAATTTGGAATCATATCCACATGGTTATAAAAATATGCATACACTTAGACCCAGTAATACTATTGCTCAGTCTGTTTTCCAAGGAAATCTGGGAAAAAGGAAATTAACTTATGTGTTCTAAAATATTTATAGCGGCTTTATATGTGATGGCAGAGAACTGGGAATTAAGAGGATTTCCATGAGTTCAAGAATGGATAAATTAATTGTAGTATGTGATTGTGATAAAATACTATTATACCATTAAAATTTGACCACCCTATTTTTTTTAATGGAAAAAACTTGGGCAATAAAGATGAATGAAATGAATAGAACCAAGAGAACATCACACACAAATACAGATTTAATACATGAAGAATAACTTATGAATGTTATCTCCAGATAATGAAATAGAAAATGGAAACATTAAAAGACATAAGTATATATATATATATA
>NW_025377557.1:0-5803 GCF_016433145.1 Gracilinanus agilis
CTCTCTCTCTCTCTCTCTCTCTCTCTCTCTCTCTCTCTCTCCCCTCCATTATATTAGGGGGAAAGGAAGAAAAGAAGATTTTTAAACTCAAACAAAAGGTTGAACAAACCTCTGCCATTGTGTAAAAAGCAGGAGTGGTTTGAATGAAAAAAAAAGCACACTAAATAATGAATAAAATTAAAAACAAGATGTTTTCCTTTAATTTTGGGGGAGTGAAATGAGTGAGGAGAAAAAAGAAATCTGAAATAAATATCAAACTAGAAGCCAATATTAGGTATTTCTTGTTCACAATATATAAGTAATTAATTTGTTTTAGTATGTCATTTTGAAACATAGTTCAAAAGTACCTAATTTCTTTGAAAGGTTACCGTTAATATTTCCAGGTTACAGGGCATATGTGCTAAAACAACTCTATTCTCCAAATTGGTAAAAAGTAAAAATAAATGCAACTGAGCTCTTTTAAAGCTATGTTTAAATTTGCCTTCTGCATTATTTACATTACTTCCCTGGACTGTCTGAAGACATGGAGACAGCTCAAATATTAATGTCAACAAATTAGAAAATCTTGATGCAATTCAGTTTTTGTAAAAAGAATTTCAAAAAGTAACTGGCTTTTTGTGCTTCTAATAGTCATCCAGAATGAATCACTTAAAAAAAAAAACAACCTTAAATTGGACATTCAGCCTTTTTTTGGTGACAACGGTTTATGCCCTAACAGAGTAGATACCCCATAGTGTTTTTAACCTGTGTTTACATTTTAGCTATCTTTTTCAAACAGAATTAGTCTGGACTCTAGACTCAAAGACAGCAGACCTATGAAGGTTACTCAGAATAACATCTAGAAACAAATTCTTGATAAATGATGAGGATATATTTCTTCATTACTAAAAAAAGCAAAAACTTAAGTTCTGAAAGATACTACAAAATTAAACTGCTTATTTTCTGTTGACAACCAGCAAGTATACCTTTCACTTCATTAAATAGTAACTTATATTTAGATTAACGCACATTTGTTAATACTTCAGGAGGCACACATAAGCTTAATGCCAATTAGCTCATTATAGCATATTCAATTTGTAGATTTTTTCCCCTAAATTAGTTTTGCACACTCAAGAAAATCTTCCTTTGCTATTTCTTTGATTCTTTTCTTATATGACTTACATAAAGTTATCCTTATTTATTAAATATTACAGGATAACCAATTTAATACCAAAACAATTATAGTAATGACTAGTCTGGAAGATATTTCAACCATGAAACTCAAGAAATAACAAAAAAACATTTATCACTTTATAGTTTATAAAGCACTTTCCTCACAAAAAAGACTATGAACAAGAAATGTAAGCTTTAGGAAGGAAATAAGGAAATTGAAACATAGAGAGCTTAACTGAGTAATGTGGTAAGTTTTAGAATCTCGATGTGGACCCTAATCTACTTCCAAAACCAATGCTCTAATAAACACAGTAGATATGTCCCAAATTGTACCAAAATGGCCAAATGATAAAATGTCCAATAAAATAGTAGGTAACAGATATCATATTAGGGAGGAGGAGGTGGTTATCCAAATGAAAGGCTACTTTTATGTCAAAGAATAAAATGGAAAAACTAACATTAAGTTAGAAAACCAAAATGAAGTCTTAGTCATATTCTTTTGATTTAATTATATGTCATCACACCACACCAATTCAACAAGCAATTATTCCAGGCAATGTACTAAGTAACATGATGGAAAAATCACAGAAATTATACATATTAATTAAACCACTCATTTGGACTATTTTCCTTTAGGAAATTCAAAAAATAATTATATTTTAAAATAATGATGCAAAAGTAGATATATAGCACTTAAAAGGAGGCTAGGTAACTCATCACTGTAAAATTCTTCATTTTTTCCCAAGAATACTCAAAACAATCTAAAGTCATCTGTATTCTTTTATGGTTTGCCCTTTATATGCATCCAATGCAATAAAACTTTGCCTAGAAGAAATAAAAGTGCACAGAGGTATAGAAAAAGTCCTTTTCTGAATTAAGTGAAGTTAAAATTAAAAGTTTACAAAATTTAATTTTATTTTTTTCAAACATTATATTGTTTAAGATAAGATGTAAATTGATCTGTATATAAGGTATATCAAGCAGTGGAAGAAAAGTCAAGACATTTAAAATTGACTGTAAAATGTGGATAATAATGTCCAGACTACCTATTTTACAGTGTTTATTTAGTTCCAATGAGATAATACATATATATACATGCATTAGGATGAATAAAAAATAAGTTATTATGTAAATTTCGTTCAGTTGATTAAACATTTTAAAAATAATCATGTCAATCATACTAATACTACTCAATCATACCTACTTTATTTTCTTAAAACTGAATATACACTCAAAAATCCTTACCCTGAAACAAATACATTTATATAATAAATAAATTTCTATGAGAAACTAGGATTTGTTCAAAGAGTGCATGCATTCATTCAAACAGTGCATAATTTCAAACAGTGCATTCTTGCAGAAACACAGAACTATAGAATTTTAGAATTGGTAGAGACCTTAGAAACCATCTAGTGAGTCTAATTTCATTTTACATATAAGGAAGCTGATATATTCAACAAATGTTTAGTGAATGTCTTAAGCATAAGACAGTGTGTATCCTTTTTCACTGCTCCAGCTAACTTGTTAGAGGTTCAACTGTGTTAAATATTATAACTAAGTCCCAGAAGATTTAAAGAGGAATAAGTAATTTCAAAAATGTTACTATATCATAATCATATATACTGTATATAATTCATAACAAATACTGTTTTAGTAGTGCCCAAACTAATAGTTTTATATATATATATACATATATATGTATATATATATATATATTCTTTTATTTTTTAAAACCTTACCCTCCAACTTTGAATCAATACTGTGAACTGGTTTCAAGGCAGAAGAGTGGTAAGGGTTAGGTAATGGGGGTTAAGTAACTAGCCCAGGGTTACAGAGCTGGGCAGTGTCTGAGGCCATATTTGAACCCAGGACCTCCTGTCTCGGCCTAGGCCTCAATCCACTGAGCCACCCAGCTGGCCCCCACTTATATACATTTTCAAAGACAAACCACCTTAAAAAAAAGTAGATTGAGCATGATCACAAGAAAATTATATCAAGTATAGGAAAGTCCCACTTAACACTTTTAGAACAGGAAATCATTAGACAGTTGTAAACTTGACAAAATAGTGAGACCAAGCAATAAATTTAAAAACAAAAATACTCAAGAATCTCAAATTGTTTCTTTTTTTTTGTCCTATTTTTCTCTGTGCTCCTGAAGCAACTAGAGGGATTAATACTTTCTACCTCTTTGTTGTGAACAGGACAATTTAGTAATTAAATAGTTTATATAATATATGCTTAATCTTCATGATATTTAGGGACCAAAGAACAAATATTCAAAATAGGCACCAGAACAATGATAGGAGCCATCTCTAGCTTATAAGAAAAACTTCACTTCCCCCTAAAAAGGATAATTTTCAAATATTAATTATAAGTTTCCAAGAACTCTAAAAGAATGTGACCCTTAAAAGTGGAAATTCATTCAAAGATGTTTCCAGTGTTCAAGTTGAAAAGGAAAAATAGTATGAACCAGGAGAACTCAAGGCTACCAAACGTATATTCAAAAATCTACATTCTACAAAAAAGATCAAGAAGTTATATAACCGGGGGGCAGCTGGGTAGCTCAGTGAATTGAGAGCCAGGCCTAGAAATGGGAGATCCTAGGTTCAAATCTGGCCTCGGACACTTCCCAGTTGTGTGACCCTGGGCAAGTCACTTGACCCCCATTTGCCTACCTTTACCACTCTTCTGCCTTGGAGACAATACACAGTATTGACTCCAAGATGGAAGGTAAGGGTTTAAAAAAAAATTTTTTTTAAAGAAGTTATATAATTAAAAGCACCAAGAAGCCATACTTCTCTGATGTGGGTATCTTTCTTCAGGAATCTTAATTTGGAAGAAAGACATCTTATGCTCTGACTTGGAGAGGATCTAAACAGTAAATTAAGCCATTCCCTCTCTCTGCCTTCCTGCACTCTCTCATTTCCCTACCCCTCATCCCAAAGCAACAGTTATCCTTTAAAATGTAATCAATGAAAAATAACCAACAAATTTAGAGACTGAAACATATTATGAAAATATGCTTATCAGGAGAAAGTGACATTGACAGATACAAAAGGAAATAAGGCAGATTCAACATAAGTTTTTAAATAGCAGCATTCCTTTAAAAGAATGCAGGGAGAATAGCCAAATGTTGTCAATTCTTAAAAAAAGAGATATCCCTAGTGTAAAGAAGCATAATTTATAAAGTTTTGTTTTGTTTTACTCCATCTCAGAATGTGTGTGTGAAAGTAACTCATAGTGAGGAAACTCCTACCAATGTAGATGGAGTAATTGTTCTTCAACTTAAGAGTCTAATAAAGTTTCTGGGATACTGAGAAACTATATGAGTTGTGAAGGGTTATGATGGGAAGATTAAATGACATAATATTTGTAAAAAGCTTTTGCAAACCTTAAAGTGCTATACAAATGATAGTTATGATGAAAAGTGGGGACTTGGAACTCAATTTGTCCATGAAGTCAGTTCTCTATACAATAAATAGGGCCACAGTGTTTCTATATTTTAATGGCTCATGAGTAGAAATATCTCTGTGCCTTAGATTCAAGCTCACCAAGAAATTTTTTGATTTACATTTGATGTCCTGAATGGGCCTATCCATGAAGACGACGAAATCCTGGGAAGATAATAAAATTTTCTTAGAGCCAGGTATTTCGTCCATTATGAAATTTTAAAATATCATTCTAATTTATGTCAGTCTCCTATAAATTTGGTTAGAATCAATAGTCTGACAGACTGATCAACTCTTAGTGCACTGATAAAAGGAAATTAGTGAAATAGCAATACTTGATCTTTGATCATGGTAATTACCCAAAAGAGACTATAATAAACCTATGAAGTTCATCCTGAAAATATCTACTTAGATACTTTTGAACTAATAAATGGACTAAAACCTTCATGTCACAACTCCAACAACAGAGTGAACTTGATTCTGTCAAACAAGCAGCCCTTTATTACTTTACTATACCTTAATATTTCAATATAAGATCTCTTCCAGAGTTCATTCTATGCTACCACCTTATAGGTGGAAAATTTTTAAAGATACTTTCAATTCAATACCTAAAGCCTCCTTAGATCAGTGATAGGCAAACTTTTTAAAGAGGGGGCCAAAGGAAAGGAAATGCTCATCTGTCAGTCTGTTTCTAAGGCAATTCTTTCAAAGTTTCATTGTATTGTATCTTACTTATCTGGTTCACAGGCCATAGTTTGCCCATCACTGCCTTAGATGTTATTGTTGTTCTATTGGGCATTTCAACTGTGTCAAACTCTTATGTCCCCCATTTGAAGTTTTCTTGGCAAAGATACTGGAGTGGCTTGCCGTTTCCTTCTCCAGCTCATTTGACAGATGAGGAAACTGAGACAAAATGGGTCAACTGACTTGCCCAGGGTCACACAGCTAATAAATGTCTGAAGCCAAATTTGAACTTAGGAAGATGAATCTTCCTGACTATAAGCATCCTGACTTCATCCTCAAGTAGTTAAAAAAAGAAAATACATCTGCTATCATGCCACCTGTGCATGTGTGTATTACATCTGTCTGAAAAAGAAAGATGCTTTGTAGGCTTCTTCCTTGAAGAGAATGAAATAGTTAATATATGTATAATTTATGTATATACATATATATAGTTATATGTAATATATATTATTGTGTTG
>NW_025377558.1:0-6168 GCF_016433145.1 Gracilinanus agilis
AAAGAGAGACAGGGAGAGAGAGAGAGAGAGAGAGAGAGAGAGAGAGAGAGAGAGAGAGAGAGAGAGAGAGCATCTATTAAGTAGATGAGTTAAAAAAACAAACAAGTAAGACAGTTAATATATTTCTAATGAGGAGACACAGCCAGAAAAGGTACTGAAAAGAGATCATGTTGTTAAGATGGTGAGGAAAGGCATGGAGACCTGAGCCCCAAAAGAGAAGGCAAAAGCTTACCTCTTAAAGACTTGAAATCCAAGGGTAGCTTCAAAGTTCCAGAAGGAGGAAGATGAGGGTGATTATTCATGTGAGAGAGAAATGTAATAGAGATGGATAGGAAGAAAGCCTTGAAATATCAACTAGCAAGCCTCTTTATCATAATGACAATCTTCCAGCTCTTTAGTCAAAAACATAGGCTTTGAATCACTGAACTCTCTAGGGCTACTTACTATAATAAAAGACAGCAGAACAATTCCATACAAGGATTACAACTTTTCTTTTCATGTTCGGTATCTGGTACTATTTCATGGTTTATTTTTTAAAGATAACTCTCACTTGCAGTTAATTATCATCAATATTCTATTTTAGCATCCAGGCAATATGAATCAGATAAAAAGCACAATATTTGGCCACTATACACAATTCATCACTGCATGCTAATTGACTGAAGGAGTGAAGTATTTTGTCCTTCACACATCTGGTATGCATTCCTACCTGAATTTTGGGAATCCTTTAGGAGCAACGGCAACTCCCCCCACCAAACTTCATAGGACATTTTAGTCAATGAAAAACTTTCCTTGTTGCCTTCCTATTGTTATTATGGGGATGAGATAAAAGGATAAAATTAAATTGAGTGCAAGGTAGAGTTTGATAAAGATTAAGGAACGAACCAAGTAATATCATAAGGAAAATGTGAGGATCCAGAGATCACAAATCCGCACTCTGCCACCTAATTATTGTGGAAACTTGTAAAGTCATTTAATATCTTTATTATTCCACAAGTATAAACTCCTGATATATAAACTGTCTGCATCTCCTTTTCAGGACTATAGAGTATCCCTTGGGGTGTGGGAATAGCTTTTTATTATAAAATTGGCTCAAGCTTCCATTCTGATTTAATCTCTAGCTACCGTTAGCTACCATTCATTAACCCTCCATCTCTCTGTGTTTTTCATCTCTATCCATGATTCCTACCCCAAATTTTCTTTCTTCAAATATTTCCTGAGTGCCAATGTAGCATTGAGGCAGTCCATCTATTACTTCTCATGCTTACTGACAAGCCAACCTTATTTTCTGTTAACACGTGTCCTTGGTAATAACTGTTATATCACTTCTTACATAAGTTACAATTGGTATTATGCTGTGACTTATCCATACAGAACACATTTCTTGTATGAAATCCTCATATCACCTTTAAGTTGAACTTTCTCCTGCATTGGAAGGGAAAAAAACAGCTTTCTCCTTGTCCTTATATCCTCAAGGCCTAAAACAGTTCACAGTAAACAATAAATGCATATTGTTTGATGTTCCTAAAATACTGGTGTTTCATGATTCACAGCTATTTTGTAGAACTGAAATAAAATTGGTGTTAAAAACCTGGTATTTATGTGGCAATGAGCTGTTTGAGATCATCCAAAAGTTGTGAAATTTTTCAAGTGCACAATAAAATTCAGTCTCTCTGCTCATTGATTTTGGGCATCTACACACATGCCCTAGAAACATTTCTCAGTGTACCTATTTCAAAGTCCTAGCATGCAGCTAAATTTTAGTTTGAGAAATGAACATATTGCTTCCTCTTAAATTTTTGTGTGTATGTGTTGTTTAACTAGAATAGTTTCTAGCTTTTCACTGTAAAGTTCACAGATATAAAAAAAAATCACAGAATCTCAGATTTGGAAGGAATCTCTGAGATCATGGAGTACAATCTCTAATTGATGGAGAATTCTGTCTATAACCTAGCCGACAAGCAGCCATTCAAACTTGGTTTCCAGATCCCCAGTGAAAGGGAATCAACTGTCATCCAAAACATTGCATTGCTC
Source organism: Gracilinanus agilis (assembly GCF_016433145.1). Taxonomy (NCBI): domain Eukaryota; kingdom Metazoa; phylum Chordata; class Mammalia; order Didelphimorphia; family Didelphidae; genus Gracilinanus; species Gracilinanus agilis. Next base: position 2,035 of record NW_025377558.1, read on the forward strand.
TTATGGATTCGTTAGCTCTCATTTTCAGGAAATTTTGATTGCATCAGTTTTAACCTTATTTCTTTGTAACTTTCCCCAATTTCTTCTAGTACTTCTCTATATGGTTAATCAAACAATTTTAATTTTTTTCATATTGGAGATTTAAATATTAGATGACAAATACATCTTCTTTATACCTTTATTCTCCAGAACAATGCTTCTATTTTGTTTTAATTATTTCTCATTAAGATAAATTTTAGATCCTTTACCAGCATTGCCCTATACTTAGTATGTATGCAAATTTATCAAAGGTCTCCCTAAAGTATGGTGATAAAAACTTAACACAGCCCTAGGAAGAACACAAATGGGGGTGGAGCCAAAATGGCAAAGTAGAAGCAGGGAAGCTTGAAGTCACCATGAGAATACTCTCCAACCAATCTTAAAATAATGCCACAAAATTAATAGAGGAGTGAAATATCCTACAAGGACACAGAGTGAAGCAACTTTTGTGAAGAGAACAAATTAAAAGGTAGGTGGAGAATATCTGGGACACTGAGGAGAGAGAGGAGCATACTACAGCAAGTAGTAAGGAGAAAATCAAGAGAAAGTCTCCCCATTTCCAACATACATTTACTATTCCAGGTTCTGAACCAGGGCCCAAGCCAACATCCAGACCCTCAGACCCTGCCTAGGCCAACTGTAGTCCAGCCCACTGCATACCCCTTAAAGTTCTAAGCAAAGCTGAAGTGAAACCTGGAACCCCAGCCCAGGTCAATCTGAGCAGTGCAGCATTATCTGTGTGGGCCTAGAGTGAGGACAGGTGTCCCAGCCCAGGTTTGTGGTAAGGACCTAAATACCAGTTTGGCCAGTAGGTAGACCCAGAGCTGCTCCCCTCCTATCCCTCACAGGGCAGCTCTCAGGTTGCTGACTTGACAAATCCTGGCTGATTCTTGCCAAAGCTCAAGGCAGAGCCCCAGGACAGGGCAGTCTGCTGTGTGCCTGACCTGATCAAGCACAGAGTGAGAACAAAAGCCTACACACAAGCATGAGGAAAGAATTTTAGTCATCAACAGTCTCAAGGGGTAATTGAATCAGGAGTGGGAGCTGGCTTTAAGAGCTCCCAGTCCAAATGCCATTATACCATCTTGGAAGAACTGAAAGTAATAGAAGCCAGAAATAAGTCTAATTGTAGCATCAAAGTAGAACTGAAATTTAAGAGAGTGTCCCACCCTCCCAAAGACAGAGTCTACCTTTAATATAAAAGTGAGTGAAAATAAAGGAAAATGCTGGGAAAATGTGCAAACATTAAAAAAAATTATCTAACCAAAGAAAAATTTCATGGAGACAAAGAACAAGGCACAGACACAAAAAGGGACAGTGAAAGCAAAGCAAATACACTCAAAGTCTCTAAGAAAAATATGAATTAGACGCAGATTCTGGGAGAGCTCAAAAAAGATTTCAAAAATAAATTAAGAGAAGCAAATGAAAAATGAGAAAGAAAAATGAAAGCAATGCAAGAAAGAATAGACAAAATGAAAAAGGAAGCTCAAAAGCTGATGGAAGAAAATCATTCCTTAAAAATTAGAATTGGGCAAATAGAAGCTAATGACTTTGAGAGACATCAAGAAACAATAAAACAAAATCAAAAGAATGAAAAGAAAAGAAAGGGTGGACATCATAATACCAGAAATTAAGAATGAAAACTGCCCAGATATTCTTGAACAAGAGCATAAAACAGAAATTGAAAGAATCTGCACATCACTTCCAGAGAGAAATCCTGAAATGACAACTCCCAGGAATATAATTGCTAAATTCAAGAGCCTCTGAGCCAAGGAGAAATACTGCAAACAGCCAGAAAGAAACAATTTAAATAACGTGGAACTACAATCAGAATCACATAGGGCTTTGAAACTATCACATTAAAGGATGAGAAGGCAAGGAATATGATATTTGGGAAGATGAAAAATCTAGGTTTACAACCCAGAGTCACCTATCCATAAAAATTGAATATATTATTTCAGAGGATAAAATGGTCATTCAATAATTCAGAAGAGTTCCAAGCATTCCTGAGGAAAATACCAAGAGAAATTTAAAATGGTATATAAATAAGACACAATTCAAGGGCCTCAACAAAGTCAAACTATATGAATTCCTACATGGAAAGAGGATATTTATAATTTTTTAAAGTTCTTAATAGTAGTAAAGAAGGTAAAAGGAGTATTCTTAGAGAGAGGGTGGGGAAGTGAGCTGATCAGAATGATATAATTAGCAAAAAATTCAGGGGGTTGAAAAAGAGGATTGGACTGAGAGAAAAGGGAAGGGAGAAATGAAATGGGATAAATTATCTAATCTAAAAGGATATGAGAAAATATTGCAGTAGGGGGGTGGATGTGAGTTGTGACTGGTTTACTCTCATTGTAACTGGCTCAGACAGTGAATAATAACCATATTCATTGGGGAATAGTATCCTATCTTACTCTATAGAGAAGTAGGAGGGAAATAAGACAAGGGAAGTAGGGTGGTAATAGGAGGGAAGGTCAAGTGTAGGGGGGATGATAAAAAGCAAAATATTGGTGAAGAGGGACAGAGTGAAAGGAAAAAGAGCAAGATCAAAAGGGGAAAATAAGATGGAGGGGAGTACACAGTTGGCAATAATAACTGTGAATGCAAGTGGGATGAGCTCATCTATAAAATGGGGCAGATAGCAGACCGGATTTCAAACCAGAATCCTACTATATGTTGTTTACATGAAACACATTTGAGTCAAGGTGACACACACAGAGTAAAGGTAAGGTGCTGGAACTGAATTAGTTGTGCATCATCTAGAGTAAAAAAAGCAGAATTAGAAATTAAGATCTCAGACAAAACTAAAGCAAAATATATGATTAAAAGAGATAAGAAAGGAAATTACATCTTGCTAAAAGGTACTATAAACAATAAAGTAATATCAATATTAAGCATATATGCACCAAATGGTATAGCCTCTAAATTTTAAAAGGAGAAATTAAATGATCTTCAGAAAGAAATAGATAGTAAGATTATAATAATGAATGACCTCAAATTCCCTCCTTCAGATTTAGATAAATCAAAACAAAAAATAAACAAGAAAAAAGTTCAGGAAGTGAAATTTTAGAAAAGTTTGAAATAATAGATTGCTGGATAGAATTAAATGGCATTAGAAAGAAATATACCTTCTTTTCAGCACTACATGACTCCTACACAAAAACTGACCATGTATTAGGGCATAAAAACTTCATAACCAACTGCAGAAAAGCAGAAATAATAAATGTATCATTTTCAGATAATTAAATGATTAAAATCATAATAAAGATCCATGGAAAGATAAATAAAAAATTAATTGGAGACTAAATAATCTAATATTAAAAGGGGTGGCTCAAAGAAAAAATTATAGAAACTTTCAATAATTTTATTAATGAGAATGACAATGAGACAATATATCAAAATTTATGGGATACTTCTAAAGCAGTACTTAGGGGCAAATTTATATCTTTAAACACATATCAGAAAATGCAGATCAATGGATTAGGCATGTAAGGTTGTATTTTGTAAAAAAAAAATGTCTGCATTTATTGAGATATTCATATAATTTCTGTTTTTCTTGATATTGTCAATTATACTGATTATTTTTAATTTTCCTAATATTGAAGCAGCCTTTCAATCTTGGTATAAAACATATCTTGTTGTAGTAAATGATCTTGTGACAGTTTGATGTAATTTACTTGCTAGTATTTTTTGCTCTTCCTACTTTAGGTGTCAGTACCATATTTGTTTCATAAAAGGAAAGTGGATTTGAAGTAATTATTCTTTAAATGTTTGGTAGAATTTTCTTAACAATCCATTTGCCTCTGGGCATTTTTTCTTGAAGAATTTTGTGACAGCTTGTTCAAGTTCTTTTTCTAAGATGGAATGATTTAAGTATTCAGTTTCCTCCCCTATTAATCTGGGCAGTTTATATTTTGTGTAAATATTTATCCATTTCACTTAGATAATTAAATTCCTTGGCATATAAGTGGGTAAAATAACGTCTTCTTATTGTTGGTGATTTCATCCTTTTCATTTTTTGATACTGGTAATTTGATTATTTTCTTTCCTTTTTTAAAAATCAAATTAACCAGTGGTTTATATATATATATA
>NW_025377559.1:0-1027 GCF_016433145.1 Gracilinanus agilis
CTCTCTCTCTCTCTCTCTCTCTCTCTCTCTCTCTCTCTCTCCATCCATCCATATCTCTCTACCTCTGTATCTCTCTCTCAAACTAATTGCTTTATAAATAAGAAAATAAAACACAAAATAAATCTTTTCAGAAAACAAAAATATTTAACCCTTTCTGCTTTGCTCTCTGTCTCTATGTCTTTCTATCTCTGTCTCTCTGTATTCATCTCTGTCTATCTGTTTCTGTCTCTACCCCCTCCTTCTATAGAAGACTCTTCTCTAGACTGCCAAGGGTTAACTTTCTTCTGGTTCTCCTGCATCTACCATTGTTAAAGCTGGTTTAATTTTTCAAAGGCTACTCTTCAGCAAATCAATTGTAAATTGCTCTCCATTTCTATTAGTGAAAGCTTCCCTGTCAATAAAGGGGTAACAGGACATAGGCATGCCTTTGAACTTTGTCTAACACATTGATATCGGTTGATCTCTATTGCCTGCCTTTTTATATTATTTCTTGAAATGGATTGGGCTGAAATCAATTAATCTTGTATGTCCCAGCCAATTTTTGTCCCCTTCCTGAGTAAGAAATTACATACCCAATCTGAAAACCATTCTAATTTCTGAACCCTTTCTATTTTTCTTTTAATATTTTTTAAAATAATTTCTATTTTTAGAAAAGTTATCATGGTTACATGATTCATGTTCTTACTTTCCCCTTCACACCCCGACTTCCTTCCCCCCCCCAATAGCCAATGCGCATTTCCCTTGGTTGTAACATGTGTCATCAATCAATACTTATTTCCAAATTGTTGATAGTTTCATAGGTGTGGTATTTTTGGGGTCTACATCCCAATCATGTCCGCCTCAACCCATGTGTTCAAGCAGTTGCTTTTCTTCCGTGTTTCCTCTCCTGTAGTTCTTCCTCTGAATGTGGGTAGGGTTCTTTTCCATAAGTCCCTCAGAATTGTTATGGATCATTGATTGCATTGCTGCTAGTACAGAAGTCCATTACATTCTATTTTACCACAGTGTATTGGTCTCTGTGTACAAT
>NW_025377560.1:0-8531 GCF_016433145.1 Gracilinanus agilis
TTCCTTCCTTCCTTCCTTCCTTCCTTCCTTCCTTCCTTCCTTCCTCCCCCCACCTTTTAACCAGACCAAGCTTTCACAGATGTAGAGATCTCCAGCAACCCAGATTAAAAACTGCTTTGAAAAGAGTAATCTTGGGGGCAACTGGGTGGCTCAGTGAATTAAGAGCCAGGCCTAGAGAGGGAGGTCCTGGGTTCAAATCTGGCCTCATTTACTTCCTAACTATGTGACCCTGGGCAAGTCACTTAACCTTCATTACCTAGCCCTTACCATTCTTTTCCTTTGGAACCCATACATGGTATTGATTCTAAAATGGAAGGCAAGGGTTTATTTTTTTAAAAAAGTAATCTTAGTTGCCTAGCTTACCGAGAAGTTTAAGTAACTTATCCAAGATAACTTGGCTAATATGGGTCACGTAAGGCAAAGAAATACACAGTCCATTTTTGGAAAGATTCTCATCCATAATGGCTAAATTGTTCATGTTTGTATATCCATAATGGTTAAGTTTTTTTTTAAATTCTTGGCATTTGTATGACCAAACCCTCAACTATTCAGAAAACGGTTTCCTAGGACTATTAGCAGGGATCCCAGGCAGCAGGGGTTTTACTCTATCTGGAACAGGGCTGCCTCTGGCTTTTATTTAATTGGATGGTTCTTTCTGTTTCTCTGAGATGTTGTGTGTATTTCTTTGGCAGAAGCACTTAATTGAGCTATGTTATAAAGTAGCTCAGAAATATCTCTTTGAAGGAAAACATGAGGAATCTGTCCCTGCAGCTTTACATTCACTTCGTTTCCGCATGAATGTATATGGCCTGAATTCAGTACAGTTGGTTCCTGCTTACCTGCTGCTTTCTGAGGCCAGTATTGGTGAGTGGTCAAGATTTAAAGGCCTTGTTATAATTAAAATTATTTTGAGAGACTTGATTTTGGGTAAGAATATCAGTTTATATATCAATATTTCAATATAGTTCAATATTAATATTATATGGTAATATTAATAGAATTTATTCTTAATAATTATTTATGTATACTAATATATCATATCGATTTATTAATTAGGCTAGCATATAGGTCATTGGCCCTCTTGATAACCAAGATATCCTGATAGAGCTCAAGGCAAATCTATAAATAGAGTTTTAGGAGTTCATTATTTAGCTCCTTCCTTGAAAATTCCAACATCTCTAATTGGCAAATAGCTAAGTAGAAGGTGATCCATCAAACTCTTAGCCTTTCCCCCAAACCAACAGGTAAAGGTTGTCATGGTTGTGGCATAGACAAGAAGAGAATCAGTCTCCTTTATTCATTCATTCATTCATTCATTCGTTTGTTTGTTTGTTTATTCATCCATTTATTTATTTATTTGTTTGTTTGTTTATTCATCCATTCATTCATCCATTTATTTATTTGTTTGTTTATTTTTTTATTTTTGTTAAAAAGGAGACATTCCTTGGTATTTCTAAGGACAAAGCAAATGTAAAAAGCAATAGACTAACGCAGAACCCAGGCACGAGAATACTCAAAATTCTGTCTAATCTAGACTCGTAAATAGAAATTGATAAAGTATACAAAATAATAAATTCTCACAGCCTGAACAATGAAAATTAAAACTGGTGTGAAGTTATCTATATCTTCAAGAAATATGTTTTCTCCATTCAAACCAATCCTACAACCAGACTAGGATTCTATCTTCTCACAGCAGCACAAGGTATCTTTTATGAGTAAGCATGGTTGCTGAACGTGATGATTCTCCCTAAATAGTCCACGAAGGGGAGCCATCATTAGCATGACAGCACCTGTTACAGTGCAGGCTGTGGCTAAGTACTAGGAATTCTAGAGTTCATGGCACCAGAATTATGAAGTAGTATTCAGCATGCAAGACTAAGCAGACCGGTTGGGGTTACCATTCAAGTTTCTTATCAAATTTGCACAAGCCTTTTGCCATATTTCTCAGATAGGATCAAGGCAAACAATTGCTGAGAGCTATTGTGTGACCCTTTCTGGACCTCAGTTTTCTTTTCCTGTAGAATGAGAAGCCTGGACTAGATAACGTCTAGGACCTCTTTTAGTTCTAACATTATGATTCTGTCTCAGTGGCCCTGGCAAATAAATCAGAATGATTACAAACATCAGGACCTTACAGCAATACAACCCCATATTGGTCAGTATTTATTCAGATTCCAACTTGAAACAGGATAGGTTTATCATTAGAGGAATAACCTTTCTTCACATATATACAATGTTTTATAATTTACAAAATGCTTTCACATTCATTTTACATAATTCTCATAAGCAATTCCTGTAAATAACTATGTATATATCAGCTTGGGTTATTTATGCTTTATATGATTTTTCAAATGGCTATTTTTCCTGTGTCTGTTCTGCCTCTCTAATTAGGCTGAAAGATTTTGGCAGGTAGAAATTAATCACCCTTTAAATCTCTCTGTAGCACTGAATAACTATCTCTGCAGACTTGGAATTCATTGAATCTTTTAAGCTGATTTTGATTTTTTTTTTTTTTTTGGTGATAGTGGTGGTGTTTTTTCTGTCAAGAAGAATGATCTTTGAACTGGAACAGATAAAACAAAAATGCCTAATCAGGAGTTAGGATCCATTATAAATAGGCAGTTGGTATCTTTAGGCCACCAGGCTCAGGTCAGTTATAGATCTCCAGTTGTAAAAACAGGCAGATGTCCTTGCTGGATGGCCACTGTTAGAGATATTTAAAAGATCCTGAAAAAAAGGACCTAAAGAAGGGAAATGTCCAAATGTTCATAAAAAAGGGAGAGAATGGAGAATGTGCACTATAAATCCATGATCTTAGTTTTGATTCCTGACAGAATCCTAGAGTTTATCATTAAAGTTTGGATAATGAACATCTAGAAAAGGAAGGTGGTAATAGCAAAGAAAACGGAGGGCTTTCTCAAGAATAGGCCATGTCAGGGGCAGCTGGGTAGCTCAGTGGATTGAGAGTCAGGCCTAGAGATGGGAGGTCCTAGGTTCAAATCTGGCCTTAGACACTTCCCAGCTGTGTGACCCTGGGCAAGTCACTTGACCCCCATTGCCCACCCTTACCACTCTTCCACTAGGAGAAAAAAAAAAGAAAAACCTTGGCAACATGACATAGTAAATGTAGACCTGAGCTTAGAATCTGGAAGAGGAAGTTGGAATCCTGCCTATGGTACATTTCTAGCTGTGTGATCAGGAGCTAGTCACTTTAGTAATTAATCTGAGCCTCTGTTTCCTCACCTGTAAAATGAAGGTAATAAATACCTAAGATAGCTGCCTCACTGGGCTGTTGTGAGACTCCAATGTGCTGATTGATAGAAAATGGCTTACAAAATTTAAAGTGCTACATTAATGACTAATATTAGATTGATTTCTTTTTTTAAGTTTAGGTAAGTGGAAGCATTTAGAGATTGCTTATTTAGTTTTTAGAACAGTATTTGGCAGCCTCAATGCTATTCTTGTGGAAAAGAAAAAGAAATGTGGGCTCAGTAAGAATACAATTAAGAGGGCAGTGAGGTACTGCCCAGTAGATTGACAGCCAGGTCTAGAGAGAGGAGGTCCTGGGTTCAAATCTGTCTTAGCTGTATGATCCTGGGCAAGTCACTTAACCCCCATTGCCTCACTCTTACTTCTCTTATGCCTTGGAACCAATACGCAGTATTGATTCTAAGATGAAAGGTAAGGTTTAAAAAAAAAAAGAATTTAACTATGGAAATGGTTAAATGGATGAACCTAGGTCTCTAGAGAGATGTCCCAGAGATCTGTGCCTGGTTCTGTGCTATTTCTGAACAATAACTAGAATAAAGGTATAAAGGACATGCTTATCAGATCTGTAAGTGATATGGAATGAGGAGGGATGGCTAACATACTGGATGAGAGTGAGGATCCAAAAATCTTGAAGGGATAGCTCATTGGGGTAAATTTAACATTATGGCCAGTGGAGATAGTTATAAAGTTTTAGATTTGAGTTTGAAACATTAATATCACAAGTTCAAGATGGAGGAAGTGTAGCCCAATAGCTATGGGCCCAAAGAAGCTCTGGTATATTGAGGGGAAAGGTTCAACTGCAAGCTTAATAGGAGTCTGTGGTGAAAAGCCAGAAAAACAAAGAATCTTGGGTATCAGGAGAGGTAGAGCATCCAGAGCTCACTAGGCAAGAATCTCTCTCATCCTGCACTGATTGGACTATACCTAGAATATCATTCATGTTCTAGGTATCACAATTTGGGGAAAACAGTAATAAATTGGGTAGTATTCAGAGGAAGGCAGACAAGATGGGGAAAAGCCTTGAGATGATGGCATCCATGGGACAGCAGAAGGAGTCCAAGAATTTTAGCCTGGAGAAATCAAAGCATGGGGAGTGTATGATTGCCACTTTAAGGTTGTCATGTTGAAGAGGGAATAGATTTGTTCTATTTTGCTTTAGAAACTAGAACCAGGAACAATTGAAGGGAAAGCTCTCCAGAATTGAAATGAGCAGCCTCAGGAGGTGGTCGGCTCTCTCTCATTGGTGGTCTTCAAGCAAAAGCTCCATGAGTATTCATTGGGCATGTTCTGGTGTGGATTCATACTCAGCTCTGGTTTGGACTAGATGATCCCTAAGGTCTCTTCCAATTCTGAGATTCTCTGCTTATAAGAGAAAAAGAAAGCATGTATAGAAAGAGGCAAGAGATTTAAGGAGGAAAATAAAAGTGGTGGGTGATGGGGAAAGGGGGAAAAGTCATAGTATAAAGAAAGTATCTGATTGGGCTTGCATTCATTAGAAAATGTCTGCCTGGGGGCAGCTGGGTAGCTCAGTGGAGTGAGAGTCAGGCCTAGAGACAGGAGGTCCTAGGTTCAAACCCGGCCTCAGCCACTTCCCAGCTGTATGACCCTGGGCAAGTCACTTGACCCCCATTGCCCACCCTTACCAATCTTCCACCTATGAGAAAATATACCGAAGTACAAGGGTTTAAAAAAAATATAAAAAAAAAAAAGAAAAAAAAGAAAATGTCTGCCTGGAAGCCTGGAGTAGGGGACCAGACTTGTGTTAGGAAATCTGGATTCAAGTTCTGGCTCCACCATTTACTGTGTGACTATGCAAACCCAGAACCTTATCTGTAAATTCTTATCTGCAACACAGGAATGATTTAATTTGCCCTACCTCTCTTTTCAGGGATAAGGATTCTAGCTACCTATCTGTGGAGCTGTATGTAGCCTGGCATAATTGTTTTGAGAAGAACTCTGGTTCTACTTGGCTTCTAGTTCTACTAGCTGCTCTGAGACCTTGGGCTAGTTACTATCCTTCTAAGCCTTAGTTTCCTCATCTATAAATTGGGTACATGCCTTCAGTGGTGTAGTCCTCATCAGTATGTTGTAAGAATCAAATGAAATGATACTTGTGAGAATGCTTTAATCTGCTAATGTGCTAGACACACCAGTGTTTTTCTAAAATGAATATTAATTATCTATACTAAGTTGTTGATGTTCAGTTGTTTCAGTTGTATCCAACTCTTCATAACTCTGTGCACGTCTGTCCATGGAATTTTTAGAGCAAAGATACTGGACCAGTTTGCCATTTCCTTCTCCAGTGGCAGAGGTTAAGTGACTTGCCCAGAAGTTTCTGAGTCTGAATCTGAACACATCTTCCACTGTGCCACCTACCTGTCCCATATTAAGGCACAGAAGAATGCTAATACTAATAAATCATAAAATCTAGAGATTTTATCATTAGAAATGCAAGATAGTAGAATTTGTCTAAGTCTGGAAGTTGTATTTTGAGTCATCCAAGAAGTCCAGAAAGGACTTTTTTGCCCATTGTTAACTATAAAATAGACTACTATCTAGCAAAAATTGGGCCTATTCCTGTATATAGTACCCTGAGTAATTCAGAGACCATTTAGACATAACTTCTATTAAGACCTACCTTTGTCTGAATTGTATTATATTTGTCTGAATTACATTAATTCCTCCCCCCTTGAGATTTATCTTTTCTTTAGCATTTTATTTAATAATAAAAATCAAAGCTGGAAAGAACTGAAGAGACTTCCCTAGCTCACCGCTCATTTTTCAAATGGAGAAATTGAAATTTTCACTTGCCCAAGGAAACAGCATGAGTTAATGGCAAAGCCAGAACTAAAGCCTAGGTTTCCTAACTCTCCATCCATGCTTTTTTCATGGCATTATAATGTTTTCCATTATAATATATACAATATATAATAATTATATTTAGTTGATCTAAACTAGCTCTTCTTTATTAAAAGGGAAAAGATATATAGAAGTGAATGTTACCCAGAGAGATATTTACTAACCAAGGCTCCGCGATATATGAATTCACTATAAAGGGATATATTTCATAATTCATCATAAATGTGTTGGCCAACAAGTATACTATGACCTTCTTTTCCTTGTGTCAGGTCTTGGCCATATTGTCCAGGCAGAGGAATATCTCTCCCAAGCCCAATGGACTGTTCTCAAGGCAACTGATTGCAACAATGAAATTCAGTCTCTCATGCATCGAAACCTGGGTCTTCTCTATACAGCTAAGGAAGACTTTGAAGAAGCACGCTATCACTTGGCCAATGATGTGAGTAGGCCAAGCTATAAAACCCAAATAACCTTGTCCAGTTAAATAAATTTCCCTGAGCTTCAGATTCTTCCATAAAACGAAGATAACAAATCTTGCTTTTCCTATTGCATAGGTTTGTGTTGAAGAAAGTGTTTTACAAACTCTAGAGGTGTGAGCTATTATTATCCTTTGAAATCTTCTACTGGATCCTTCTATTCAAGTATTTAACAAGTGAACAAATATCCATTATTTATGAGCCTCAGTTCAAACCTGTTCAATTTTCTTCTTCCTTCCTCCAGAGTTCAGCCCTCTCTCTACCTTCTCTCAATAGGAAAAGGGCAGTACATTATAGTGGGAAGAATGCTTACTGAATTTGGGGTCAGGAGAGATGACCCTGGGTTTGAATCCAGCCTAAAACACTCTGTGAATATGAGCAGACAACCCTTCTTGAGGCTCAGTTTCCTCATCTGTAAAATGGAGATAATCTCATAGTATCTGCCTAGTGAAGGTCACAGAAGATGTCAGTAAAAATATACAATTTTTAAAAAGTATCATTTTATTATTGTTATCATTTCCCAAGCTTAGATAACCTTCCTGCTTCCTTTTCTTCTGCTCTTGTCTCCCAACCCAATAGAGACCTCTTCCCAAGCCTAGGGGAACACGCTCTGCCAACTGGCCTGACTCAGATCCAAGAGGTCAGACGGTCAGGTCCTTGGACTACCTTCTAGGATTTGGTCTAGGGAGCAATACCCCCCCCCCCCCCCCCCCCCCCCCGGGAGGGGGGCTCTACAGGGCACATTCTTCCACTCTGACCTAGGGGTATGTGATAGTTATTTTCCTTAAGTGTGTCCAGGCCTCATTTCTTGTTGAGTTCCTCTTCTCCATATAGAACTTGTCCTCTGAGTTTTTAACAGCTGGATAGGTAGTCCAGGGATATGGCTGGAATTGTCCAATTGTAGTTTGATTGCTGGGCATTTCTGGAGCACTCTGTCCTCTCTAGGGAAGGATCCCCTCCAGCTTTCTAGTTACTTTCTAAGCTATCCCATGAAATGTGTGAGTTAGACTAATAAGAGAGATCAGATCTTATCATCTTCTTAGTACCCTAGAACATTGTCTCAATGCAATCCCAATCACCCCTTCGTATGCCAGGCAACAATGACAAGTCCTCCCCTAAGGCCACTCCCCTTTCTCCAAATTTCTCCTGCCCCTTTGCCCTCATCTGATCTGTAATCCATCTCCAGATTGTCTTATAAGTTCAACAAAACTCCTCTAAAACTATTCTGTACTTAAATGCTTTCCCCCAAACCTCTGACTGGTCATTCTTATGACACTGTTTCTGGAACCTGGGCTATTCTACATGATCAGTTCATTGGAACATTTCTCTGATTTAAGGATGATGAAGGTATTCATAATAATACACTTCTGAAGTACTTTCAGGCATACAAAGTGCTTTCTACAGACCCACCTTTGAGGTAGAGAATGAAAGCACAATTACCTCCATTTTACAAATGAGGAAACTGGGGGCAGCTCAAGTGGATTGAGAGCCAGACCTAGAGATGGGAGGTCCTAGGTTCAAATTTGGCCTCAGACACTTCCCAGCTGTGTGACCCTGGGAAAGTCACTTGACCCCCATTGCCTAGCCTTACTGCTTTTCTGCCTTGGAGCCAATACACAGTATTGACTCCAAGACAGAAGGTAAGGGTTAAAAAAAAAATGAGGAAATCAAGGCTTAGAGAGTGACTGTGCCCTATGCAAGGGGCCCACAGCTGGCAAGTCTCCAAGTTGGGTCTCAGCTTCCCCTGGCTCCATGTCCAGCATTCTTCCCTCAGCACCACCATCTAAGAACCAGTCCAGAGCTCCTCAGACAGTGGAGCTCAAAGCTTCCCATTGCACTTCGCCACCCTGATTGGGTCACAACCAGGTTTTCTTTTCTTTTCTTTTCTTTTCTTTTCTTTTCTTTTCTTTTCTTTTCTTTTCTTTT
>NW_025377561.1:0-6617 GCF_016433145.1 Gracilinanus agilis
AAGGAAGGAAGGAAGGAAGGAAGGAAGGAAGGAAGGAAGGAAGGAAGGAAGGAAGGTGGAAGAAAGAACAACTATGTCAAAGACTTAGTAGAAGCTGTGCAACATACTTAAAAAGATTTGGAAAATTAGATAAAGATTTTCCACCTCCTCGGTTTGTTTCACATTTAAATTGATGCATCTTTTTAATATCACTTACCAATAGTGTGATAAAAGGTCAGAATGCCTCACATTTCCAATGTTTATTCCAAAATTTATTAAGTTTTTATTCATAGGAAATCCAGCATTTGGATGTTATGGGAAAGTCCACTTCTGATTAGTACTAGTAAAAATAGCATATAGAATTGTCTAAAGATGGTGTTCGCAATTGGAAACTGAAGAGATATCTATCAATTGGAGAATGGCTAATGAAATTGTGGTATATGTTGGTAATGAAATATTATTATGCTGAAAGGAATGATAAACAGGATGATTTCAGAAAGAGCTAGAAAGACCTATGTGAACTGAAGCAGAGTGAAATAAGCAGAACCAGGAAAACATTCTGCATAGTAACAGCAATATTGTGGAATAATCCAATGTGAGAGACTTAGCTACTATTAGCAATGCCATGATCCAGGACAATTCTGAGGGACAGATGACAAAGAATGCTATGCACCTCCAGAGAAAGAACTGTTAGAGTAGGAATGCAAATGAGAGCATTTGATTTATCACTTATTTATTTGGATATATGTTTGGAATTTTGGTTTTATAAGATTATACACTTATTAAAATGAACAACATGGAAATACATTTTGCGTGAGAATACATGTATAACTCATATTGAACTGCCAACTCTGGGATGGGGGAAGGAAGGAGAGATGGAGACAATTTGGATCATACAACTTTGAAAAACATGTGGACATTTATTACACGTAATAGTTAAAAATAAAATAAAAAAGTAAAAATAAAAGGATACTTTTTGATGAAAAATATCACTATCATTTTAATCCCCCTCACCCCACAAATCTTCCATTGCACCAAAGAAAATCAGTTAAACAAAACAGACATCAGCTATATCTCACAGTGTGTATAGTGATAATCCTACATTTATAGTCCACTGCATCTCTATTGGGATGAGTATGTTTTGTCATCAGTTCTTTGAAATAAAGGCAGTCCCTTTTGCTTAGAAATAAATAATATATAAAATAAAGATGATATTTGCCTTCAAAAAAGTGTTCAGGCAAAGGTTATAAGAAAATGACAACAAAAATATTGCTTTCTATTAAAAAATTTTCATAGCAGCCATATATATATACATATATATATATATATATGTAATTAAAGAAGCCTAAAATACAATCAAATAAGAATGGTTAAATAAATCATGATACACTAAGAAGTAGAATATTAAAATGTAATTAAGACAAAAAGTACAAGGAGTAGAAGAAAATAAATACTTCTATGAAATAAAGAAAAGCAAACAAATAAATGAAAACAGAAGCAGCATATTGAAGTGTGCATATTGCTAGCATCGCATCAGGACAAGTGAATGTGAAGAAAGAATGAAAGAATTATAATGAGACATGAGGAAAGGGGAATGAAAATGAGATTGAGGGGAATGTTGAGGTACTTAGCATACTGAAATAAATTAAGTAGAGAAGAAATCTATCCTGAACAGCTGTAAATGTTTGTATTGATGTTCAAGGTTAGGATTCTGATATAAAAATTTTCACTCTATAAACCATATATTTAGAGCTGGAAGAGAACTTAGAAATCCTCTAACTTCATAGATGAGGAAACTTCGGTCCAGAGACATGAAGAAGCTTTCCAATATCATACCAAATAAGTAGAAGAATTGAGATTTATTCTGAATCCTCCAATTTGAAAATGCAGAATTCTTTTTGTCCAAGCAGAGGGAGAATGATGACTTATTAGATATGCTATAAAGGGAATCCCTACACATAGATGTGGAACTGCACGAACTCTAATGTGGAACTAGAGGACCTCTAACCAAAAATTCTCTTCCACGTAGATCTATATCTAAGTGTGGCTGAGAAGAGAAAGACAAAGACAGAGAAAGGGAGAGAAAGAAGTAGATGTTGAGGACTTTAATGGAATCTGTTATAATTATTGTTATCATTATTACACTACTGCTTTTATTATTGTTATATCCACATTGATTTATGTTTTACTGTTATTCGGATATTTTGCTTTTTCATGATTTGTTACTATATAGTATCAAGGGCTACTACTGCTATAGAAGAAACAGACCAAGTCCAAATGCAAATGGAAAATGTCATTATTTTTCCTACATGCATTTTTCTCTAGCAGGAACAATATGGCTTTCTATTAAAACCGTTAACTTCCACATTAGAATTAATGCTGTGTATTGTTTCCAAGGCAGAAGAATGGTAAGGGCTAGGCAATGGGGGTTAAGTGACGTGTCCAGGGTCACACAAGCTAGGAAGTGTCTTAAGTGAGATTTGAACCCAGGACCTCCTGTTTCTAAGTCTGGCTTTCAACGCACTGAACTATCTAGCTGCTCCCAATATATGTCTTCTTCACAAAATGATTAACATGGAAATAGATACTATATGAAAAAAAAAAAATATATATATATACAATCTATATCATATTACTTGCCTTCTTGGGGGAGGTTGAAGGGATGGGACAGAGAGAGAGAACATGAATTACAAAATATCAGAAAATTGATATTTAAAAATAATATTAATGTGTAATCTAGAAAAAATAAAAATTTATTATAATAAAAAGGTAGTGGGTTTTTATTTTTCTTAGAAGATTAGGGTATCTAAAAGAACTACACAATTTCATAAATACAATTCAGTCTGCTCTTTCTCCTTTTGTACTCTGAAATCAATGAGCATCTATCTTCATTGTCTGTCTATGTTACAAATACCGATGGATATGCCCAATCAGCAGTCCATCCAAATGCATAGCATAGTCTGGACAATAGACATTTCTTACCCACTTGGTTTTTTTCTGAATAAACAGATTAATTTGTAATTATCATATGTATTTAATAGAAATAATATTTGAATGATATTCCTACACCCTATCATAAATTATAATAATCATAAATATCATAAAGTAATCATAATCATAAAGCAAAAGTCCTTCTATGTCTTCTCTTACAAAGCTGAGAGAATGAGAGAATAATCTCAATGAAACAAAGGCTTTCAACTGTTCCAAGAGACTACAAAAAGCAGGTTAGTATTTAGTTATTAATTTACATGAAATAACCCAACTTTTCTGCAGCTAAATGACAATTGACAAGTCCTATGAGAACTGAATCCATTCTGAATGTTTTTGTGGGACGTCCATTCCAAAGAGACAAAATGCTATCTTGGGATATCTTAATGACTTCTGAAAGTTGACAATGCCTTTTTAGTGGCCTTATTCTAATGGCACATCTCAGTCACCTCCCCCCACCAATTGTTTCAGATTCTATCAATAGTGAAATGAGCTTTTTTTTTCATGTGTTTTGAGTTTAATGACATATGCTGTTTATATTCAGTTTCTATAGAGAAGCCCTTTTTTTCTCTTGTAAACTGTTGCAAAGATTTACCTATGACCATTTTTGGTCCCTTGGAGAAACTGAATAGTTTAAGGGATTAACAAAAGCTTAGCTCTACTCATGATTTGTAATCTCCAAATATGGTCAATGGTCCATTATGACTGTCTAGTAGAAGATGTGTATCTAACCAGTCATCTCATTCCAGAAGCGATGAATCACCATCCACATTTGAACTGTTGGTCACTCCCATCCTTAGTTTGTGGACTATGAGGAAGTGAGGTGGAATATGAAATTGATTCCAGTGATTAATTTACTGTCCTTCAGGTAAATGATCCATATTTGGGATGTGGGAATGAATAAATCAATGAGTGGGTTATCACATCATAAAAAACAGAAGAATTATCAAACTATTACAGAAGTATAGTATACCAAATCAAGATCTTTAATAAAAATGTGCATTTATTTATTCTCCAGCCTTCTCTTCTCTATTCCATTAGCGTCTACCATTAGTCCTTTGGCAAATTTTTCTCTATTATAAAACATATACTCTTATTTTCAAACACCTGTACAAGTTCTTCAACATCATCGTGATCATCATCATAGCTAGCATTCATATAGAGCTTTAAAGTGTGTGAAGCATTTTATGAATATTATCTCTTTTAATTTCTATGACCAACATAGGTAATATTATTATCCTTTTTCAAATGAGAAAACTGAGATAGGGAGGTTGAGACCTCCCCAGAGTCACACATCTAGTGTCTGAAGGCAAATTTCCACTTAGGTCTTTCTGAGTTCAAGTTTAACACTCTGTCTACTGACCTGCATAATTGCCTCTCCTACTTCAGTTAAATAAATCCATCAAGTGGAGAGTGGCCAAAAAATTTCCGGGATATGGATATAATGAAATATTCCAACTCCATAGTGTAATAGGCAATTTATAAATTAAGATTTAGACATTTAGGGTAAGATAACAGCCAGACTTAATCAGGCAAGGCTGGAGGGTTCCAACCATGGAATGGTGAGAAGGAAGTTATTTTTTTTTTCCTGGAGTGACTCTGCTCTTTGACTATTACAATAGTAAATAATGGAATTAATTTAGAGAAGCATGAGAATATTTACATGAACTGATGAAGAGTGAATAAAATAAAATCAGGAGAAAAATACACATGAGTGTATTAATATCAAAGGAACAAAGCTATGAGACCAATGAACTTAAAGGAAATATAATAATGCAACTTTATCTCGGAGAACAGATGCTGAAGCATACTTCTCTCCTTTTGGGAGAAGGGTGAAAAACTAGAGACATAGAGTGTTGCATATGTTGTTTGATGTTATTGATGATGTTGCTTAAATATTTTTCTTTGTTTTAAGAGAGGAACATGTAGGGCAGATGGTTTATATTGAAAAATAAAGGCTTTAATAAAACTTATTTAAAAACCTAGTTTTTGCTTCAAGAAACCACATTCCATCCAGCATCATTAACAGAGGTGACTTTTCTTTCCCCATTCATCCCAGTGCACAGGGCCAGAAGGAATGATCTGCTTAATCAATACTAATTTAAAACCCTTTTTCAATTGCCATTAATCAAGAGGATTTCCTCCTCTAATTTTTAGGAGATCTGATTACACCTCTCTCTCTTCACAGCTTCATCACTATTAAAATCCCCAGCTTGATCTGTTTCTACATCAGTGACTTAAGCCCCTCAATTATGGTTTTCCCATATAGTCCCTTGCTATCTTCATCTTTGCTATTGTTTTTGTTCAGTTGTGTCTGACTTTTGGTGACTCCATTCGGTATAGATGAGGAACTGAGGCAAACTTGATTAAGTGATTTTCCCAAGGTCACACAGCTAGTAAATGTCTGAGATCAGATTTGAACTCAAGTCTTCTTGACTCCAGTACTAGTGTGCTAACCTGTGTCACCTAGCTTACCTAACTTTAATATGCATATCCCACCACTTTAATGTAATTACTAATGGCATTCCTAACATCTTGGCATCACAAGTCTTATTTCAGACATTTGATTACTTGTATCACTTTGGTTGCCACTTAGTCTCTTATGCTTGGTTTCTTCATCTTTAAAATGTGGGAAATATTAGCATTTATTCTACAGACTTCTTGTGAAAATCAAAAGTACTTTACATTTTGATATACATACATATATATATATATATATAATATGTACATGTCTGTGAAAAGAATTTTATAAGTATTTAGTGTTATATAAAATTTGTTTTGTTGATATTATTAATAATGCTACTATTATTAGGATTATCCTTAGCAGATGGGCTTCTAGCTTCTGAATGAAAAGTTCTAAGACAGAAGAATGAAGTCATATATTCCACTGTTGTCTCTAACTGTTTGAAAGTTCTTTTCTAACCCTTTTGAATTTAAAAGCACAATACTGGAGAAACAGTGAATCCTTATAAATAACAAATGGCAGATTTTTCTTTCAATTTTAAGGTTTTTGAAGAAGAAAATGAAATCAAACATATTTTGAGACATAAATATAATATTTATATAAAATATATAAACATAATATATTATATAAAATATATTTTAAATATAAAAAGAGGATTTGTTTTCTTGATTGAAATTTTTGCCAAACAAGCAAATTTCCTTTTTTCTTTTGTTTCCTTTTGTTTCTTCTCCTTTCCTCTCCTTCCTTTGCCTTCTTTTGCCTTACCTAGCCTTGTTTGCCTGGCCCTGTCTTACTTTTTTTTTCACTTCTTTTCTCTTTTCTCTCTCTTAACTTTCCTTTCATGACTCAGGACAGACAATTGAATGCTTATGGTTAGTGTTCAGCCATTTTAGAGCATTTGAATTTAAGAGAATGACCTTTTGAACAATTATCTGTGTTGCTGGAAAGTTTAGTAATTCATCTGCCTTTGGGGCAGGGGCTCCCAAATGATGACCATTTGAAGTCCCTTTCCAACTTAATGATTCTAAATCATTATTAACTTTCTCTTAAAGGTCTGCATTTTCAAGAGTGCTGAATTTAAATGTCAAATTCATCTCCATTAGAAAATATGAATATAATCAGTGTTTTCATTTAATGGGCATTGAATAATCACAGCATTTCAGGAATATATATATATATATATATA
>NW_025377562.1:0-6571 GCF_016433145.1 Gracilinanus agilis
AAGGAAGGAAGGAAGGAAGGAAGGAAGGAAGGAAGGAAGGAAGGAAGGACTTATTAAGTATTTAATATGTGTTAAGCACTGTGCTCAATGATGGGGATCCAAATAGAGAAACTAGACTCCCCAATCTCAAGGGATTTAGATTCTAAGAGCCAGAGACAACTCAGGAGGTTTCAGCTCCGAGTCAATTTGAAAGCTCCATTAATAGGTTCTTAAGCTGCAGCCCCACTGAGGACACAGATAAATGATGTATTTTCTCTAGCGTCATTCCCATTAATAAAACCCTCCCTATTTCTAGAAAGAAGTCACTGAAGTTTTGAACAAGGTTCTGATGTAGTCATCTCTGTGCTTTAGCAATATGATTTAGTGGTTGTATGGAAAGCAGACTAGCAAGGAGAACGGATCAGAAACAAAGGCTGACCAATCAAGGAGTCCAAGGTTGGATTTTGATATTGTCAGTAGCCTGAAGGCAGCTGATACAAGAGATGTCATCTCTGTATAATCAAGGCTTGACAAACAAATGGATATTGTCAGTGATGAAGAGGAAAGGGTCAACTCTGTCTCCAAGACGGTGAACTCTAGTGAAGTGGATAGAAATAGGAAGGTTTGGAGGAAGGGTAGACTTAGAGTCAATAGAAGATAATCAGTTCCATCTTGGACACACCGAGTTTGAGATGCTGATGGGACATCGAGGTGGAAATGTCCAACAAGGAGATAAAAGACCCCCTTTCCCAGCCCAATGGCCACTTCTCTCTTCCTCCCCACCAGGCCCATTCTTACTTCTATTCCTAGAGCCTTTATTCCTCCTCTCCCAGTCCTTCCCTTCCTTCAAGGTCTTATCCAAAGTTGCACCTGCTGTATAAGTGCCCCTTGCCCTGACCACCACAGCCCTGAAGGTGGCAGCAGGATACCTAAGCAAGTCTAGATTAAGGCACTGGGTGTCAGGTTTGGGGTAGAGGGTGGGGGCTAGCTATCTTGGCAGAGCAGCCCAACCTGGAGCCCGGAGCTACTCCTGATATAGGGGAAAGAGTGAGGGATGTAGAGTCAAAAGGCTTAGGCTGTATGACCCTGGCAAGTCTCTTCCTTCCTCTAGGGTTTGGTTCTCCCCCCATCTATAAACTGCTCCCATCTGTAAACTATATGTTTTACAGAAATGAAAATGCTTTGTAAATGTCATCAGAGGAGGACTAATTATGATTACCTGTGTGACCTTAGGTAAATCAATTAACCTCTCTGGGCCCCATTCTCCTTATCTTTAAAATGAGGGTGTTAGACCAGATAATCTCTAAGGTCTCTCCCATCTCTAAATTCTTTGAACCTACTATTTGGGGGGGGGGGACTAAGATGCCAGAATAATGTCACTGGAGCAGTAAATGGGTAACAACCCATTCTGTTGGGGGGCAAAGAATGTTCCACATGACACATTTTAAATTTAATTACCTTATTAACATTTTCCCATCACTTTCAGAAGTCTAGAAAATCAACAAAACCATAAGCCAAATCCTAATTTGTAGTATTTGCCAATTTCAAAAGTGTAAATGCTTAGACCAGAGCCAGTTCCACTACTCTTCTAACTGGATCCATTTAGAAAACAAACTTCCCCTATGTTTTTGGAGAACTGTACTCTGATCCCACATCAGTCTTCACACACACACACACACACACACACACACACACACACCTCTACCTTTCTCCTCCAAGCTGTGTGACCAAAGATAATTTGCTTAACTTCTCTGGGACCAGTTTTTCATCTGTAAAGAGGAGGTGGCCCTATTTAACTACCTCTTAGGAAGTTGTGAGCCTTTAATCCTTGCTTGCTCAGCCCTCTGAGAACCTCCTGGGCAGGACTTTGCTCTGGCTCAATGCCTCATGATTAAATGAAACAACTGTTAAATGATTAATGGCCCTACTCTATATTTATGTAGCCTCTTTCATCTGAGGATCTCCAAACATTTCCTAACCATTCCAGCTATATTCCTGCAGCATTCTTCACCTCACTCAGCATCCAAGGCTCTCTGAAGTCCTATAGGAATCGATGTTAAGGAGGTTTATCTAGTTAGGGATCTTGCCTTGAGCCCATTTCTCAGATAGAGAAACTGGGTCCTAGAGAGACTGTGAGCGCAGTGGTAGAGGAGCAATACCCTGATCATGTCTACTAGTCTAAGTTCTCTATTCCCGCTTTCCCCACCCCAGCAATAACAATCACAACAACACTACTACTACTACTGAAACAACAATAATAATTCACATTTCTGTAGTACTTTATGGTTTCCATTGCACTGGTGATATTTTTTTGACTCACACATAAATTGGACTTAAGTGAGGCAGAGCTGCACAAAGCTGGCAGCCTCACTCTCTC
Source organism: Gracilinanus agilis (assembly GCF_016433145.1). Taxonomy (NCBI): domain Eukaryota; kingdom Metazoa; phylum Chordata; class Mammalia; order Didelphimorphia; family Didelphidae; genus Gracilinanus; species Gracilinanus agilis. Next base: position 2,357 of record NW_025377562.1, read on the forward strand.
TTCTAGAGGCATCCAAGTGCAGTGGCAAGGCAAAAGTCAGGATGACTGGAGATGGCCCAAGATGCAGTGGATGACTTTGGTGTCTTTGATGTATAATCAAGCTCTAAACAATTCCTTCCTCTGTTGCTTATTACTTCTGTGATCTTTTGTGTTATCGCTCCTTTCTTTAGTCCTATCTTACTCTTCATGACCCCATTTGCAGATTTCTTGGCAGAAATACTAGAGCGGTTCGCTATTTTCTTCTCCAGCTCATTTAATAGATGAGGAAACCAAGGCCAACAGGGTAAAGTTACTTAGCCAGGGTCACACAGCTAGTAAGTGTCTGAGGCTGAATTTGAACTCAAGTCTTCCTCACTCCAGGCTCAGTGCTCTGCTGTGTGCTACTATGTCACCTACTTGCCCATATGACCTTAGGAAAGTCATTTAATTTCTATGAGGACTTAGTTTCCCCTTTTGTGTCAAATGAAGGAGTGCAACAGATGACTTGCAAGGTCCCTTTCAGCAATAGGTCTATGATCCACTCTTTGTCATTACCATTACCAGGTGGTATGGTGGGGAAAATGGTAGATTTGTTAGACTAAAATCCCTGAGTTCAAATCCTTACTGCCACTTACTATTTATGTGACCTTGGACAAGTCATTTAACCAGTCTGAGTTCCTCATCTGTAAAATAAAGCATTTGGACTGGGTGAGCTTTCAGGTCCCTTCCAGTCCTAGATCTATAAGCTATGGCCATCACAGACAATCATTAGCTTATCATCACCGTCATCATCCCCAGCCATTAAATCTCTATGAAGATACTGCTTTAACCATGGGACTAGGTCATCAGCTTCCCTGCCCATAAAGCTAGAGTGGAACCTTATCATGTTTTTGCACTTTAATATTTCCAAAGCATGTTCTCATCTATGACTTAATTTAATCCTCACAACACCCTTCAGAGGGAAACTAAGAAGGGAATTTACTCCCATTTTTAAAGCTGGTGAAACTGAGACCCAGGAAAGGCTAATGACTTGAAAAAATTTACACAGGATTTTGGAGCAGAGCTTTGTGGTAGAATCTAGGTCAGCAGGTTCTCAGCCCAGAGCTCTTTCCAAGGAGCCTCGCTGACCTCCTCCAAGTTGCTCCTTAGGAAAGTGGAAGGGAAGACATAAATCTCCAAGGAAGTAAGCCTGGGATGCAAGCCCAGTGGGCGATTCTCCAGTCTGCCCTGCCCTGCCCTTCCCCCAACCAATCTTGTCTCTGGCTCTGCCTCTGCTTTCTGGGAGTTCCAGCACCAGGGCTGAATGCCAAGTATTTCCAGACGAGGGCCTGTGAGTCAGCAAGGACCAGACACATCCCCATGCAGGCAAATCCTTTGTCTCTTTCTTTGAGGGTCAGTTATTCTCTCCTCATAGATTAAAGCCCAAGTGAGGTTATTTTCTGAGCTCCCAAGTCAAGGAGGAGACCAAGTCAAGGAGTGAGGACAGTAGCCAAGGCCTCCTGATCTGGAGGTGCCCCATATCTCCAGTTCTGGATCCTCCCCCATCCTCAAAGGTCCCTGGGAACTAATTCACTCTCTCTCTCATTAACAAAGAGTCCCAGAATCATGGATCTTTGGTTGGAAGTGACCTAAGGAGCCAGCAAGGCATGGTAGAATGAAATAAAATAAATCAGAAGTCGTATTTTATTGGAGCTCAGATTCCATCAACACTCACTAATTGCATAGCTTTGGGCAAATCTGTGCAGACAGCTCCTAGATGAGGATGTCATGGTCACTCCTTCCAGTCTCATCTCAGCAGCTGCCCACTGGACACCTCCACCTGAATGTTCCATGGGCAACCTCCCCCACAAAACTCTCCCTACTTTCTAACTTCTTTACTCTGCGGAGGGGTCCATCATTCTTCTAGCCACTTTGGTTCACAATATCAGACTCATCTTCAACTCTTCCCTCTCCTTCATCCTCCATATCCAGTCAGTTACCGTGTGTTTTTGATTCTTCCTTCACCATCTGTCCTGTATCCTTCCCTTTCTCTCTGCTCATAGAACCACCACTCTGGTCTAGGTACCCCATCATCTCTACCATTTAGAGGAGCCTTCTAATTGGTCTCCCTGCCTCCAGATTTTCCCTTCTCCAATCCATTCTCCCACCCATCCTGTCCACAAATGATACCAGTAAGAATGAAGTAGATGCAAAGAACTTAGTATAGCTGCAATCAATGCTTTTTTCTCCGTCTTACCCTGACGTAATCATACATTAGCTATCATCAGCTCTTAGAACTTCGCCATGTCCAAAAGGTGGACATTCTTCTCTTTGACTACAGTCTCCAATCCTTCCACCTCACTAACACTAACTCCAACTTTCTCCTGGGTGGAGAAAGGACAGGTATGACAATGCTCAACAAGTTCCATCTCTGTCTTATTTTTAGGATGAATTACAAACTCTCCAGGGTGGCAAGGTGGTACAGTGGATGAAGTGCTGGGCCTGGAGTCAGGAAGACTCCTCTTTCTGAATTCAGATCAGGTTTCAGACCCTTACTAGTTGTATGACCCTGGGAAAGTCACTTAATCCTGTTACCTCAGTTTCCTCATCTGTAAATTGAGCTGGAAAAGGAAATGGCAAATAACCCCAGTATCTTTGCCAAGAAATCTCCAAAAGGAGTCACAAAGAGTCAGATATAACTAAACAACAAATATGGACCCAGACAAGAGCTTGGACATAAAGAACAATAAAGAGCTTTTTTCTTTTCTGGGTCAGAGCATACTCAGAAAAACTCAGAAAAACAGAGATGGATGCAGCATGTGTTATGGTCTCAAGCTGCCAGGTAAGGCTCAGAAGCCTCCTACCTCATAAAAAATGTTAAATTCAAAATCTGAACTGAATTAAAGTCCCAATTGTACCACTGGCTGTGAAATGAGGGGGTTGGACTTCTAAAGTCCCTCCCGGTTCTGTGGTCTAGGATTCTAAGGTCCCCTTCAGCTGTGGCATATTCCAAGTCCTCAGATATCTTGGACAGTCTGTGGTCAGATAACTTACAGCTTTGGCATTCTATACTCTAAGCTAAGGCACCTTCTAGCTCTGCAATTCTATGTTCTAAGGCCCCTGCCAGATCTAATAGTCTATGAAGCTATGAATCCAACTTCATCTTTCCCCCTTGCAAGGCCTGAGGGAACCACACCTGAATACAGCAGTTTTCCCATCCATTAAATGGGTATAATCATAGCTGTGACCCAGCTGGGTAGTGAAGAGTTTAATGAAGGTGTAGAAAGTACTTTGATATTCCCCCATGAAAGGGATCCTAGAAGTTCAAAGGATTCTGAGCACAGGACAATGGTGTTTCCAAGAAAACCGATCCTCTTGCTAAGTGGGAGGGGGGGAAAGGCCTGTGAGAAAGGCCAGATTGAGCAGGAAGTCAGACAGGTATTAGCATCCATCCCGGAAGCAACAGCCTCTGGCCCCTGCTGGAAAATGTTCTTAAGCCAGCCCTATCCCCTCTCAAGCCTCAGTTTCCTGATCCATAAAATGAGGTCATTGGACTAAATTATATCTCAAGTCCCTTCCAATTCTAAATCCCATGACCCTCATCTAATAAGAGTTCCCATTTGTATCACCCTTAAAGGCTTCCTAAGCACTTTTCTCACAAAAGCTTGTGATGTTGGTAGCTCCAGAACTGGGATTTGAACCTAACCTTCTGGAGAGAGTTCAGCACCACCTGAAGTTTCAGCAACTTTAACTGTCCTCCAGCCCCTGACTAGGCTTAGACTGGCCCCTGTCCCTGGGACCATTCAGGGATTTCCAGAAAAGCTATCATCTTTGGGACACAGCTGAGGGATCGGAGGCACAGAGCCTCAGACTGACTCTAAGACCTGCCAACCAGCCATATTGGCCCCAAGGTCTCAAATGTTTGTGCCTCAGTCCAAATCAGTAAATATGTATTAAGGGCTTCCTACATGTAAGGGCCAGCAGGGATGTAAAGACTTTGTTGTCCATAATTTACTATCTAAGTGTGGTTATGTGGGAAGTAGGGAAAGAAGGGAGTATGTGGAGAAGTCTAGAACCATCCAATATGAACTTCCTGAGTCCCTCCATACTTCTCCCTCATATCATCTCTCTCTCTCTTTCGATCCTGTCCTCAAATGATACCAGTAAGAATGAAATAGATGCAAAGAACTTAGTATAGCTGTAATCAATCCTTTTTTCTCCGTCTTACCCTGACGTAATCATACATTAGCTATCATC
>NW_025377563.1:0-7247 GCF_016433145.1 Gracilinanus agilis
TTCTTTCTTTCTTTCTTTCTTTCTTTCTTTCTTTCTTTCTTTCTTTCTTTCTTTCTCTCATCCTTATATAAGCCAAAGTTGTCTCTTTACAACTTTTGTCTATTGTTTCTTGTTCTTCCCTCTATGGATAAGCAGAAGAAATCTTCTCAGAAACTATGGAAGTAATCTGAGCTTGGTTAAATCTTATCAAGTTGAAAAGTTTTCTAGGACACATCTGTTGATGAACTATATGTCTGTGAACTATGGACCAGCCTAAGTAAATGATAGGGAGGTCCATCTTCAGAGGACTTAAAGGTCAGCTGCTTATAACGGTGAGATGATAGAACTTATTAAATCACCTAAAATAAATTTACTTTATTGAAATGACTGAATGGATGCGATAATGGAAAGTCTTTTAGGTATTAACAGGACTGCTAAGGTTCCTAATTCTGTGACTATCCCATTTTGCAGTTAAGGAAATTGTGGCTCAGGGAGATTAAGTGACTTGGACAATGTCACTCAACTAGTAAGATTCGAGGTCAAAATTTGGCCCCACATTCTCCTGACTTTGGGTCTAAAATTCTGTCTACTATTATCTGGGTTTTTAAACTTGTAGCTCATGAACTGGTATATAATACGTATTTACATATATTATACATATATATTCATATATATGCAAATATACATGTATATGCACACGAATACATATATCTTTATATAGCAATATACAGCTTAATTTCAATATAATTGATTTTCTTTGCTATACTAAGTATATCATTTTATGAATTTAAAACATAATTCTGAAAAGGTGTCTCTAGGCTTTTCCAGCCTGTCAAACATATCCATAGTATATACACATGGAAAAACAAAACAAAACAAAACAAAACACTCAACAGTTTCTGTCTAACCATTGGTTTTTCATTCTAAATTCATCGCTGTACATTGCCCATTCATCCATCAATATCAATGTACTCTGGCTTAAACTGAACTTAGCCCTGGGTCAGGGCAGCTTTACCCCAATTAAACTACAGGGGCATAGTGCTATCAGACAACCATGTACCCATTTAAATCTCTCATATTTCACATTTCTATAACGCTTGAGGATTTCTGATAATTTCTATAGCATCAACCTTCAGAAGTTTGTATAATAATAATAATATGTATTGACTCTTTAAAAATTCCTCTTTAAACTGGCATGGCCATAACTCCCACAGGACTGCAATTACCAAAATCGGGTCAGTCCTGTTTATTCCAATCCCCTGATTAGTCTGGATGATTTTCACTTGCAGGGTTGACTCTTGGTAAAGCAACGGAAGGATGTCCAATGAACAATCGTGCCTCTCATCAGCTCTCTCTGTTGTCTTCCTGAACAAGAAGTTGAGGGGAAAAAATTACTAACCTGGATCATATTTCTCAACCCTCAAGGTCATTGAACAGGTCTCAGGACACCCTAAAGAGAGAAAGGTTGTCCACAAAGGTTCTGCAACTGCATTTAAGAACTCATGCAAGCTCTGTCTGTGAGTAGCAATCTCTCTGCCCAAGAGAAAGTCTCAGAGGGAGAAAAATATTTTAAAATAATTATCTTCCTTTAAAAATATTTCCAAAGAGTGAATGTTGTTCTATCTGTGCCTTATAAGTATGTAAAGACTATTGGTCTACATGAATTCTTTTTATTCTTTGTCATAACCCTACTGAGGAATTTAAACTCTGTGACAATGAGGGAGGTTTTATTTTGCTCTTTTGATTTATAGTGGGGTGGAGAGGTAGGGGGTGGTCTTCACATCACCAGTGACTAGTGCACAGCAGAATTCAATTGAACTTAAAGAAGATGGGATCAAGCAATCTGAGCCACTGTAGTACAGTGGAACTAGATTGTATTTGAAGTCGTAGGATCTGGGTTCAAATTCAGATTTTGTCTTGAATTACCTATGTGATCTAGACAGGTCACCTCACCCTTATGGGGCTCAATTTTCTCACCTATGAAATAAAGGCATTAAACTAGATCAGCTTCCAAGTTCTCTTTCAGGTCCAAATTGATCATCGTAATTGTGGGCTATTTTACACTGTGCATAAAGGCAATCCAGAGAATGGGAACCAAGGCACCACAATTTAGTTGTAGGCAAGAGAACTAGAATTTGAATTCAGGTCCTAGGACTCCATATTCCATGCTCGTATTATAAAACCTAAACTGGACTTCATAACTACTGAAATACTGCTTTTCCCTCTGAGAGTTATAGTAATAATAATAACAGATAACATTTATGTAGTGATTTATAGCTTCTGAAGTGATTTATACAAGAATATGAAAGATTTTGAGCAAGAAGGGACTCCAAAGGTCATCTAGTTCAATATCCTAATATTATAACTGAAGAAATAGAACCTGGAAGATGTGACTTGCCCAAGGTCATAAAGATAGTAAGTGGCAAGCCAGGATTAGAACTCAGGCCCTGTGACCACAAAGCCAGTATTCTTTCTACTGAAGCTAGATAGCTCATTTGACTGTCAGAACAACCCTTGAGATTGGCAACATCATTATCCCCATTTTACACCAGAAGAAACTGTGGCTTAGACGGATAAAGAGACTTGCCCAAGAGTCTCAAAGCTATTAATGTCTGTACTAAGTATCTGGGGGTAGTATTAGAACTCAGGGCTTCCTGATTCTGAGTTCAGGAATCTATCCATTACTCCATCCTGCCTCACAGGAGGACCAGACAATATTCTCTTCAAAATTATTTTAAAATAGAAAGACTTTATTCTGTACCTATTAGACTCACATTAGTGATCTTTTCCACTAAAACTCCATGGGGAAAAAAAAAGCATTTGTTCCAGGATTTATCTTCTAATCCCTTTAAGGACATATGCCCTGTGACCACGGAATCTTCTATTTGAATCCAATATTTCATATCATGGCCTCATATTTTGCAGTCAACCTGTTCTCAACAAGAAGCATCGACATGATAAAATGTGAGAGCTCTGGGGGAAAATCCCATCAACTACTTTCCAAGCAGAGGATGCTACTCAAATGCTGTGCTTTAGAGGACTACTTATTTCCCCTTTACTGCCTCTGAAAGTGTTATTGGAAAAGTCCCTGCCTGATCAATACCTACCCTGCCCCCTTTCCCCCCTCCACATATCTATACACACACTTGTCCATCCATGGGGGACCATGCACAACTCTCTGCCTGCTTCATCCTCAGGTCTTTAGCAAGAGCCTAAGAAAATCTGCCTTCAGAAAACTGCCCACCTTTTCCATAAATCTACGCACTCAGTGGATGGACTTTCCAGCTCAGCCTAGCTGTTCACCAGAGAATCAGAGAATAGGTCACTGAGGACTCTCTGAGGCCAGGCCAGATTCTATCCTGGAGGGAGTGTGTTCCTGACAAACTCCCCAGTTATGAATCTCAAAGCCTTCTCTCTGCTGCTGCTGCTGCTGCTACTGCTGCTTCTCTGAAATGTGGCGCCAATTTGGGGCCGCCAAGCTGAAGGAGTTAAACTCCAGACTGTTCTGCGTATCTCTGGCTACTGTACTAGTGAGTGATTCAGTGAAGTGTGAAAATAGTACATCTTTAGACACACAATCATCTCCAGCTTTGTACATGCTGAAATAGACCACAGATTTCAGCCCACAATTGTGAACAGATTTCAAGCCCCCCCCACAACAACCTCCCAAGCATATGTGGGGGGTGGAGGAGTATGCAGGAGGGGAAAGGGTGCACAGAGCTAGAAATGGAAAATGAGCCAGTGAAGAAAACATGATGGGAATTATGTTAAAAAGGCATCAACCTATGGGAGTGCCTCATCGTTGTCTGATTGGCAGAGGCAAGGTTCGTTGCAAAGATGGGCTTTGTAAATATGTTTCAGGGCTGAATAAGTCAGTGAAAAAGCATGTAAACATATTATATAGAGATACACACATACACATATATATTTATACATGGATACACACCAAAACATATTTGCAAGTTCTTTTTTTAATAAGTTGGCTGAATGGAAGGTTAGCATAAATTGAATGGGTGTAATATTGCAAATTTAGCCACACAGGAAAAACACACAAACTCATTGCAGAGAATTATGGTAAGATATGCAGAAACCAACGGGGGGCTTGGGAAAACCGTGCGATTATTTTCACAGGCTGACAAACTTATTGCCCACTCTGCATCCTTCCTGGGTACATATGCCCAGGAAAAAAGATATTCGATGGGCCCTGGTGTCCAGCCTGAGGTTGGATGGGGTTCTGTATCAGAAGAGATGATAATAGAAATGGAATCAAAGAGCAGCTCTGGTCCTTTACTCAGTGGTCCCATTTCCCATGATCACCTCTCAAATCTGAATCTAGAAGCACCTACTCTTTCTTAACGTCTATACAACAACCAGAACTCATGAGAAGAAATGATACCAGCACAAACCAAAAGCAGTAAGGGGGAATACCCCTACCTGCCCCACCTCCCCCAATTCCTTCTAAGAAAGAGTTCATAAAAGGCTCTGGGGAAGATTTATAGTTGAGTGATGCTAAGTGACACACAAATAGATTACAGAAGCAAATCTAGCTACATGGTCTCTCTGTTCCCTCTTACCCCCTCATTTTATATTATATGAGAAACCCCAAACAGGGAAAGAGATGATGGGGGTGGGGAGGATCAAGGGTGGGTTTAGGGTGAAGAGTTCTGTTCAGGCTGTCAGTATATGAGGAGGAAGCAAGACTTCTTCCTATCTCCTTCCAGTCTTATTCTACCACCCCCATATACCCAGCACACTTTAGTCCAAAAGAGAATTCCTGGACTAGGGTAGCAGGAGCCCTGGCCATGTGTAACCAGGCTTCTGTCTCATCCTCACCTAACCCTCACTTTCTTCTGTTAGCTCTGGGGTGCTCATCAGTCATTTGACTCATGCTGTTTTCGGCCCTTAACCAAAGATTCCCAGCTTCTGCTGGGAGTCCCAAAGGTAGGACATGGAGGTGGGCAGAAAGAGCCGGGGGGAGGGAAAAAAAATCAGGAACCCACACTACCAACCAGACCAGCCATTAGGAAATGAAAGGGACTCGTTTTTCCACCAGACTTCTGCCTTCTCTAAGGTTCTGTCAGGCCCTGTGCTCTTTGCTTTCCATTCTCTCCCCTCACATACCCCCCCCCAATTTATAGGGGGCAAGGAAGTCAATGAGAAGTGCCTGCACCAATCCTCGGACATATCTCTAACAGAAGCTTTTCTGTCTAAGTTAGATACTTATGCTAAAAAAAATTGGGCTAGCTTCTCAGCAGGCAGGTCCTGGAAGTACTAACAAGGTTGCTTATCACATATTGCCCAAGTCATCCACAGCCTCCCACAGCCCACCAAAAGGATCAGCTGGGAAGAAGATGTAGTTCCCATCCTTTAATTTTTAGGCAACCATGGCAAGGGGCACAGGTAGCCAGAAAAGCTATTTCTGGTGTGTATGAGAGAGAGGAGGCAGAATGCACTGGACGTATGAGAAAAAAAAGAAAAAAAAAAGAAGGGGGGGTTGTGCAAAGTACAAACACCTCTTTCCCTCAGCATCCTCCCCCATCACCCACTCTCTCCCTTCCCTCCATCCACCCACCAGCCAGAAGCCATCCTTCATCTGCTTGCCTTATTATCATATTTTCGTGTTCATACATTCTGCTGATCTGCAGTGTCAGGTTGGATAATGAAATTTAAATTGGACCCCTTCGATTTCCAATGGTTAAATATTTGTGCATCCAACTCTTGGGCTGCCATGCAACTTACAGGCGTTCTGGAGGGAGTCAGTCACACGGTAAACCACCCCACACTGCAGGGGCTTTTTCGGAAGCTTTCTCTGCCAGTGTACATTTGCAAAAGGCGTTTGCCCAAATGCAGACAACCTGCATCGTTCTAGCGACCGGGGCAAAACCTGATTTACCGCGGGGTCTGTCACCCACTCCCTCCCTCTCCTGCTGACCACTAGGCAGGTCTTTAAAAACCAAAGGGAAAGGGGGCTTCCAGGGGACAAGAGAACCATAAATCAGCGGGCATTCCCTTCCCCAATAAATAAGCAAAGGATCACTCACTGTATTTTAGACCGATCACAGCAACGTCCAGGTGCAAAATCCAGGAGGTTACGAGCAAGAAAAAACACACGATCTTGACACGCAAAAAAAAAAAAAAAATAAATAAAAGAGAAAAAAAGGAACAAATCCAACTGCAATTTTCCATCAATTTTAGTCAACACAGGCAAAGCTCCAACCCTGCCCTGCTGATTTCTCTCCCCCAATCAATGCCTCATTCTGGCACGGTCAACTTTTCTTCTCCGAAATTTCTTTGCAGATGTATTATTTATTTCTTCTCTTCTCGTGAAGGGGGGGTAAAAAAAAGAAAGAAAGAAAAATAAAACCAAACCAGCTCTGCACAGCAGGTCTCTACTTTTCTAAAAAAACAAAAAAGCCAAAAAAACCCAAACTTTTCATTCCAAGATTCCTCCTTTTCTTGCTTTCCATTGCTTTAATGAAAATACTTTGCCTTCCCGGATCCTCTGTTCTCCATTTTCAATGACCCCCCCTTTTTTATATTCTCCCTTCTGTGTGTGGGGCCGGGGTGTTTATTGTTTATTTTTATTTTTTTTTATTTAGACTAGAACAACACAATCTCCCTCTGGTCTGAGGTTGGTCGATTTCATCTTAGAATGTTCGCGCTCTCTCTCTCCTCTCTCTCCCTTTGTACGTATGTATAGATATATACATTGATTTGTTAAGATCCAGGTCTCGCAGGACAATCTTGTTTCTTCCTTCTTCTCTCCTGCATGTTCAGTTTCTCCAATATCTCGGGCTCCAGGATAGATCCGTGTCCCGCATCCTTCATTTTTGCAAGACACCCAAACCGCCAACCGCCACCGCCACCCAAAAGTCTTCTTTTACATCGTCGTCTCCTTCCTCTCTCTGACTCCCTCCCCCCCACGCAAAAAAAAAAAAAATAATAAAATAAAAAATTAAAGGGATCAACTCCCCCAACCCCCACTCAGTCCCCTCCTGGCCTGCCCCTTTTTCCAAAGATCTGATTAGATTTCCAATCACAACCCAGTGCGCAATTGGATTTCTGATTTCAGCTACCCCGCCATCCACCTTCTTCCCTTCTCCCCTCCAAACTCCCCGTTAGATCCTGTCGCCTTCCCTCCACCTCCTCTGCAATTTCATAATCTCACGTTAAATGGAGTGCAGGGGGTGGGGGGTGGGGGTGGGGGCGGAGGTAGTGGAGGAAAATTTCAAGGCTCCCATCAGCTGTCAAGAAACCCAGCCCTGCCC
>NW_025377564.1:0-4948 GCF_016433145.1 Gracilinanus agilis
CTTCCTTCCTTCCTTCCTTCCTTCCTTCCTTCCTTCCTTCCTTTCTTCCTTCCTTCCTTCTTCTCTTCTTTTCTTAACATTATTTAAGCACTTATTTTTTAAACAAATGGCAAATATATTCACATTAGACTTGATTCAGAATAATTTTTGAAATTTAAATAATTTCCATAAGAGGAAATAAGTGTTAGTATTATAGAAGATATGATTATATAAAGATATGTTCTTGAACTAAACTTGTACTCTAATGACATGGGAGCTCAGCATGTTTGGTAGCAGCTTTCATTAGGTTTTAATAATTAGGCACACCAAGATAAATTTATAATTCACATCATGATTTTCAGGGAAGAAATATTCAATTTGTTTCTTCCCTCAACCATGCTGTTAATGGGAGAAATCTCCCAGGCTAACACATGGCTTGGTTTAAAACAACAACTACCTCTTCCAATTACCAGAGATATATCTTTGTACATGAAGACTCTTGCAATATGCATATCACCAAATGTGTTAATTGTTTTCCATAGTTGTACATGAAGAACTGTGAGAAGTGCAGGAAGCTAAAATATGAGATCTTAAATTTAAGATGATTTTTCAAATTGTCTCACTGTTTGAGCATAAGAGATTAGTGTGATCCTCTCCACCTGATAGATTTGAATCCCTTCCTTTCTTCAAAATCCAACTAAGGCTGAGCATATTCATATTTCCCCCAACTAATAGCAATCCTCTCTTCTCAATCTTCTCCTAGTACTTTGTTTTCAATTTGTCTATACAACTATCTTAATCTTCCTTCTAAAATAATTATTTGGATGTAATTATGGGTCTAAGGATCCACTTTCTCCTCCATCCCCATTAGAAGTTCCTTGAGGACGGGGATGGTGCTTACTGCCCCTTGGTATTCCAAGATCCTGAGAGTGCCCACCTCCCTCATGTCTCAAAGGAATCTTAATTAAATAGGCATTGATGCTTATTGCAACTCCTCCATGTCTTCAAACATAGATTCCTGAATTTTTCAGAATTTTCAAAATTTTCAGAATTCCTGAAAATTTCATTGTCTGGTAGCCCTTTGTTGACCCTTTCTAAATTTGGTCAGGTTGGTCCTTTGATGATATCTAATAATAATAAAAACATTTATATAGTGTTTTAAGGTTTACCAAATATTTTACAAATATTGCATTTAGTCCTAACAACTATCATTTTTCCTATTTTTACAGATGAGGAATCTAAGAGAGGCAGAGGTTAAATGACTAATTTAGTATCACACAACTAGTAGATGTCTGAGGCCAATATTTGAACTCAGGTCTTTCTGTTTTTGGTCCAGTGCTCTATCCATTGGGCCATTTAGCTGCCTCCTTTGTTGCCAGAAATGTACTTAGTTGTCTGTTCTTGAGACCTTTTCATCCTATGAGAACTTCTAAAAATTACACTGCCTTGGCATAGTCTTCCACCACTCAGGGACAGCTAAATGATGCAGTCTGAAATCAAGAAGACCCAAATTCAAATGTGACCTCAGACACTGATTAGCTGCGTGACTCTGGGCAAGTCACTTAACCTCTTTTTTCCTCAATTCCTTTCTCTGTAAAATTGGGATAAATATAGCACCCACTTCCCAGGAATATGAGAATCAAAAGAGATAATATTTGTCAGTTGTGTCGCACAGTGTAAGTACATAGTAAGTGCTACTACATAAATGTTAGCCATTGCTATTATTGTTATTGGTAGGAGTCTACTCGACCCCAAGATGAGGCATTAGAATTAGATACTAGTAGAAGTTTGGGACATGACTGATGCTTAATAAACACTGGAATTGAATTAACTTTTGAAATCCTTTAAGACCACTTTACTTCTGTGTACTTCTCTATCATACCTACATCCTCAAATGTCTTAACTTTTTTCCCCTTTGTCATTCCAAGTAGAGTGTATCACACCAGGCTCAATTTAAGATTTGCCTAAGCAACCATATGATATCCTACATACTTTGGGTGCTTTCAGATAAGACAATGATAAGGGAGTAGGGAAGAAGGTGAGCCAGGAGTGACTTGCTACTCATCGAAATTCAAGTTGGCCAACCTCATAAATCATTGATGACACATTTATTAAAATTCTACCATGCATCAGGAACTCTGAGGAACACAAGATGAGTAGAATAATAATAATGGACAACATTTATATAGCACTTCAGGTTTTATGAAATGCTTTGTGTATATTATTTCATTTAATCCTCAAAACAGCCCTGAGAAATAGCTGTTTTTATCCTCTTATTTTTATTGATGGGTTCACTGAGACTGAGAAATGTTAATAACCTTCCCAGGGCCAGAGCTGGTAGGAATTTGAACTCAATTCTTCCAGACTTTGAGGCCAGCCCTCTATCCACTACAATCCCTAACTGCCTCCTAGAACATGTAATTTCTTGGTGAGAAGCCCACGCTCTAATTGTTGAATATTTTTTTGGTCATAGAGATAAGGCAATGGTGTTCTTAAAGGCATTCAGAGAGGACAGCATATTCTCTTCAATTAAAGAGAAACTCACCTATCTGGAGAGATCTCAAGTTTTCAGGTGAAAGTCTCATAGTCATCTTCTGAGTGACAAGAACTAGCATGTGGTTTATGAGTTAACAGGAGACATAGACAAAAAGAATTACACACCTCTGCTTTTCTCTTTTCCACCATGCATGAGTAAGTCAAAGATTTGTGTGAAAGTATGTCAATAGGTAAAGTTATTATCATCCTTAACAAATTTTAGGACCCAACAAATTATATTCCACAATGCTGAAAGAACTGGTGGATAAAGTGGAAGTCACTTCTTGTCATCACTGGGATCACTGAGAATGGGATTGATGCCAAAAGATCAGAGGGATGCTATTTGGGATTTTCAAAAAAAAATGATGAAGGTTGGATCTTTGAGTCTAGTTCAGACACTGAGTGCCAAATGGGTAGTTTGAAGAATGGGTATATGAGAAAGTTTAAAGATTGGGTATATAAGAAAGTCATGGTCATGGTTGCTGAGATCAGGAACGCTGAACTAAACTTATTTCCTTTTCTTTTTTTTTTGCTAGGGTTATTAAACTGAGAAAACAGTTATATTCACACGTACTCTGTGTGGTACTTTGTGAAAATATTTCCTCACAATCGGTCTGTGAAGTGGGGTGTATATGTGTCATTCCCACTTTATAAATGAAGAAGGAAATTTCATTACATTTTAAGGTCCCCATTTGTAAGATGTAAATATGGAGTTCAAATTTACATATCTTTCTTGGAAGTCCATTGATTATCTACTCTGATGTTCTGCCTCTTGGCATATTTTTATTTTAGCTCCTTATTTGTTAGTATGAAAAATGTGAATTTTCCATATCCTTGGGGTACTGTGTCCCTAACTTGCATGAAGTGGAAGGAATACCTATATATAAAAAACAGTTATTAACATAAAAATATGAAAATAAGTTTTTGGACCTGAGGTTAAGAATACCTCATTTAGGGAGAGGATGTGTTTTTTTTGGGGGGGCATGTTGAGTTTGAGGTACCTATATAATTTCAGGCATGAGGAGATGTTCATCAGGCATTTGGTCTTATAGGACTGGCATTCACCAGAGACTGAAGTTTTCCATTTTGGAGTTTTAATTATTTACTTAATTTAACCAAAAAAAAATAGAGCTGATTTTTCATTTTCTGTTGGTGTGTGTGTGTGTGTGTGTGTATGTTTTGAGTCAGCCTGAGTGAGAACACTAAATAAAATCATGAAAGAAATGAAAAAATAAAATGAATGTAATGTGCCTCCCAATTCATGTTGTATCATGACCTATCCCCTTCCCTTAACTGGCAGAAAAAATGTCATTTCTCTTTTCCTAATTGTTTTTTAGTCTAACAAGGATTTTTTTAAACCATTACCTTCTATCTTAGAATTGATTCAGAGTATGGGTTCCAAGGCAAAAGAGAGGTAAGGGCTACAAAATAAAGATTAAATGACTTGCCAAAGGTCATACAACTAAGACATATCTCAGGGCAGATTTGAACCTAGGAACTCCCATCTCTAGGCCTGGCTCTCTATCCATTCAGCCATCTAGCTACCCTAATAAGAATTTACCAAGTATCTCCTTAGTGGAAGGCATCATTTTCCATAATTCAAGAAGACTTGTGGCTGAGAGTTGTTTTCAGGCTCTTTTTTGTTATTGTCCTGTTAGGTATCCAAATTTCATTTTTCATTAATAATTATCAGAATTTCCTAGCTTCCTCCATACTGTTGGCTTTATTCTATAGAATCTGGGTCACTTTTGGACCCTGCCATAAATCATTATTCCATTTTTTTCTCACCAGAGATGGAAATGTGTCAAATCTTCTTGCACCTACTATAGTGAACACAGTGATTACCTACAGAAACATAGTTGAGTTTACCTTACTCTTTGTAACAGACATATTTTTTCTTGATTATAACCCCATGTCTTCTGCAGTTTAAATACATTTTTATATTTAACATAATTTGAAAACATACCAATTAGAGCCTAGACTTGTTTGTTGGGGGAAGCAGGGACTTAAAATGTTTAAAAAATCTACAGAGAAATTAAGCACAACATTTTAAAAACACATTTTTTTCCTACAAGAAAGTAGATAATTATAGGAGAAAAGTATAAGTTGGATATTTCCTAAAGGGAAAAAGCCATATTGTTTAGATGTCTTCCTCCATCCCTCTCTCTCTCTCTGTCTCTCTCTGTCTCCCCCTCTCCCCACCCCTTACCTTCTGTAATTAAATCAACCCCATGCCATGCATAGATTCTAAGTCAAAAGAGTGGTAAGGATCACACGATTGGATGTAAATAATTTGTCCAGGCTCATACAGCTAGGAGGTGCCTGAAGCCAGATTGGAACCCATGTCCTTCTAACTCCCCACTGTGCTATCTAATCCCCTTAGATCTCTCTCTCTCTCTCTCTCTCTCTCTCTCTCTCTCTCTCTCTCTCTCTC
>NW_025377565.1:0-2373 GCF_016433145.1 Gracilinanus agilis
AGGGGAAGAGAGAGAGAGAGAGAGAGAGAGAGAGAGAGAGAGAGAGAGAGAGAGAGAGAGAGAGAGAGAGAGAGAGAGAGACTCTTTTTCTTCTTTGATTTCTTTGGGTTGTAGGCATAGTAATGTTGTAGTTGGAACAAAGGATATGCACAAAGAGGTATGATTCCAAACTGCTTTCCAAGATGGCTTAAACAATTCACAGCTCCACCAGTTCACCTGTGTGCCTGGTCTCCCATAGTCACGCCAACATTTGTCAGTGCCCTTTATTGTCATCTTTCCAAGTCTGATTGATATGAAGAACTTCACTGTAATTTATCTTTTCTTAATTATTAATCATTTAGAACATTTTTATGTAATCACTGACAACTTTAATTTCTTCCTTTGCAAATCTAGTTCATATCCTTTGACCATTTATCTATTAAGGATTAGCTCTAAATTTTATAGATTTGAATCAATTCCTTATATATCTTGAAAATGAAACCATTATCAAACATAATGTTCCAATAATTTTATAACAATTACTTTTTTCCCTTCTAATGCTTGTTATGTTTGATGAACTTGTGCTAAAATTTGTACATTTTATTTAGTCAAAACTAGGTATTTTGTTTTTTGTGAATTTCACAATCATTTATTTAGTCATCAATTCTTCTATCTATTGTATATATTCCACTGAATAATCAATCTTTTTTTAACTCAGCACCAAACCATTTTAATGATTATCATGTTTTGCATTTTAAGATGAAAAATTGATAAACCACATTCCTTCTCACTTTTTAAAAATTACTGTCCTTGATATTCTTGACCTTTTGTTCTTTCATATGAATTTTGCTTTTATTCCAAATCTATAAAATATTTTTGGAGACTTTGGTACAGCTCTGAAAAAGTAAATTAAATTAGAAAATATTGTTATTTTTATAATAGAGCCAATATTATAAAAATAACAATATTTTCTAATTTACCTATCCATTCATAAAGGCATGGGGAGGAAATGGATAAAGAATGCCTATTGTCCATAGATAGTGGAATAGATAGCCTGCAGAACTGTTTCAATGGAGCTGTAAGGGGAGATAAATATTTAAGTCCCTACTATATGCCAAAGTATTTTACAGATATTTTCATTTGATCTTTGCAACAACCTGTGAGGAAGTTGCTATTTTTATTCCAGTATTAAATTTGAAGAAACTGAAACAGACCCCACATTTTCAACAACTTGCTCAGGTCACAGCTAAGAAGTATCTAAGGCTAGATTTGAACTCGGTTCTTTTGACTCCAGGCTCATTGTACTATAATAATAACAATTAATTCCACTATTATAGGATTTATAGCACCTACCACATGCCGGGCTCTATGCTAATTGATTTATGAATAATTATCTTATTCTATTCTCATAACAACTCCGAGAATAAATGCTAATATAATTCCTTATTTTGCATATGAGGAAACTAAGGCAAACTTGCCTAGGGTCACATAGCTAGTAAGTGTCTGAGGTTGGATTTGAACTCAGGTTTTTTTTAACTCCATGCCCAGTGCACTATCCATTGTGGCACCTTCTACCTCTATTCATGCAGCCACAAATACATTTCTTTTGTACACACAGTGTATATGAATAATAAGATAGAACTTAGAATTGAGTGAACAGAGGAGAATGAACTTAATTGCCTTTGGGATGCTTTAAATGACCCAAAGCCTCTCCTTGGAACATCTCATTTTTTAAAATTAATTTAAATTTATATATTGTTTTAATTTCATATCAATATTTCCAAATGTGTCCCTCGCCTGTCCCTAACACAAAAAGCCATCTCTCAAACTAGAAAAGGGGAAGCAGAGAGAAAGAAAGAAACAAAGCAGTTCATCAGAACTAACCTTCACATCAACTGTGGCTGACAACATATGTGACCATACAATATGCAGCATATGGTATACCACTTCTATAAAGAATGGAGGGAAGTGCACTTGCTAATCTCATTCATGGCCAAGATTGATTACTATATTATTGTTTTTCTTATTTATGTGTTATAGACATTGTGTATATTCTTTTCCTAACGCTGCCTAGGTCACTTTGCATCAGTCTTTTTCTTTCTTTTTTTTTTTAAATAATATTCTTCCAGTAATACAGTATGGCTACAAGTCATGTAATACCACAGTCTTCTTAGAATTAGAATTGAAGAATACCAAAAGGGAATAGAAAGACGTATGATGAAATTATAACATGTCACCAACCAAGAATTGCATGAGAGAAGAAACAAAAATGATGTCATCACAGAGGTGGAATGAAGGAAAGAAGGAAGAAAGGAAAGAAGGAAGGAAGGAAGGAAGGAAGGAAGGAAGGAAGGAAGGAAGGAAGGAAGGAAGGAAGAAAGGAAGGAAGGAAGG
>NW_025377566.1:0-1012 GCF_016433145.1 Gracilinanus agilis
CTTCTTAGACCATTTAGTATCCTGTCCTCTCCCTATGAATTATTCTTCTGGTTGCTATAATAGTGAATATTATAATAGTGTATAGAGTTCACTACAGAGAATTATACATAGCATTTCTCCACCTAGTAATACAGATAATTAGATCTTATTTATGCCCTTAAAGAGTCAAGCTTAAAAGACTATGAGTTTTCTTTCTTTTCCCTCTGTTTCTTATTTACCTTTTCATCTTTCTCTTGATATCTGTGGTTGAGTGTCAAACTTTCCATTTAGTCCCGGTCTCTTTTGTGCAAAAACTTGGAATTCTTCAATTTTGTTGAATGCCCATACTTTCTCCTGAAAGTATATGGTTAGTTTCGCTGGGTAGTTGATTCGTGGCTGAAGGCCCAGCTCTCTTGCCTTTCTGAATATTGTATTCCAAGCCTTGCGTTCTTTTAGTGTTGAGGCTGCCAGATCCTGTGTGATCCTTATTGGTGCTCCTTGATATTTGAATTGTCTCTTTCTAGCTTCTTGTAAGATTTTTTCTTTGACTCGAAAGCTCTTCAATTTCGCTATTATATTTCTGGGTGTTGACTTTTCTGGGTCCAGTGTAGAGGGTGTTCTATGGATCCTTTCAATGTCTATATTGCCCTCTTGTTGTAGAACTTCAGGGCAATTTTGCTGAATAATTTCTTTAAGTATGGAGTCCAAGTTTTTATTAATTTCTGCCTTTTCTGGAATACCAATGATTCTCATGTTATCTCTTCTAGACTGGTTTTCTTGGTCTGTCACTCTCTCATTGAGATATTTCATGTTTCCTTCTATTTTATCAGTCTTTTGACTTTGTTTTATTTGTTCTTGTTGTCTTGAGAGATCATTGGTTTCTAAATGTTCGATTCTAGCCTTTAAGGACTGGTTTTCGGCTCTAATGTTTTGGTTTTCCTTTTCAATCTGGTCATTTTTGGTCTTCAGTTGTCTCACTTTCCAATTGCGAAATTCTGCCTTTTAAACTGTTATTTTCTTGCCAGATTTCTTC
>NW_025377567.1:0-1513 GCF_016433145.1 Gracilinanus agilis
CCTTCCTTCCTTCCTTCCTTCCTTCCTTCCTTCCTTCCTTCCTTCCTTCCTTCCTTCCTTCCTTCTTCTAAATATTTTAGATATGAGACCTTTACAGATTTTCTAATGAAGAAAGTCACAAAGAAAATTCCCTTTTTAGGACTGTCCAGATCAGCATTCATCAGAACAATGCAATCTAGCTATCCTGCTCTACTTGTTTAAAAAAAAGGATGAAAACATATAGATTTCCTGAAATTTCCTAAAAGAGTTGAGTTATGCAAACATGACAAAATTCAGAAGGGAAGACAGTCTACAGAAAAGCTTCTTGAGTGGGATTATATGATCAATTTAAAGACACCTTAACACGGTTCAAAAATGTACTTGGTAGCCACTGATCTTTGCATTTATTCTGCCAAGGGGAGATCCCATGGGAATAGGATAATGCATCTCATGTGCCAATTCCTGAATAATTAAATAAAAAATGTCTGTAATAGGCATGGGTGTACACATGAGACAAATAAATGATAGATAAGACCTATCATTCATTTCTTCAACATTCAGTGTGGTAGTTAGGTGTCATATGTGCAATTTTCATCTGATCAGTTGGAAACAGGCTATGCACTATGCTGACAAAGCAGAGTTCAGAAGTCTCAAAGGAACAAGAAAAGCACACCTTAAAGAATTTCAGTTGTGTGAGTGTGTGTGTGTGTGTGTGTGTGTGTGTGTAATTACTGAACATAATTGTCACTTCCTATAGAACTTTACATTTTGAAAAGAGTTTTACATATAGGCATTGTCCATTTGTGATCTATGAAGTTGTTTTTTTTGTTGTTCAGTCATGTCCTATTCTTCAGACTCATCATTTGGAATTTTCTTGGCAGATACATTGGAGTGGTTGTTATTTACTTCTCCAGCTCATTTGGCAGATGAGGAAACTGAGGCAAATAGTTAGTATCTGAGGCTGGATTTGAATTCAGGAAGATGAATGCTCTATCTTCTGGGCCACATAGCTACTACCTATTTATGAAGTAGGGCGCAGCTATTTATACCCCATTTTATAAATTAGGAAACTGAGGCCTGGAGAGGTTAAGTGATTTATCCAGGATCATACAACTAGTTAAATGCCAGAAGGGGGATTTTAATCCAGGTCCTTCAAATCTAGCACTATGCCATGCTACCATTTATAAAAGCTTGATAAAATAGTATAATTTTGTTAGTTTATTTTCCCTATATATAATTGGAAAATATTTTGTTCTTTTTAAAATTAAGTTTTGTTTATATTTTCTGCTTCTTACATAATCTTAGTTATTCCCAATATCCCTTCTCTCTTCCCCCCAGAGAGCCATTGCATATAGTAGTATTTTTAGAGAGGAAAAAAATTCAGCAGAACTGATAGAAACAATCCCCAAATCTATGCAATGTGTAGTACCTGTGGACCTCCCACCTTCATACAGGACTAGGTTGGGATTTGTACTCTTATCTTTATTCATTCAAGACTTGATATCTGTAATTCTGTTACATTCACTTTTTTTTT
>NW_025377568.1:0-1844 GCF_016433145.1 Gracilinanus agilis
CCTTCCTTCCTTCCTTCCTTCCTTCCTTCCTTCCTTCCTTCCTTCCTTCCTTCCTTCCGTTAAACCTTTACCTTCTGTCTTAGTATCAATTCCAAGACAGAAGAGTAGTAAAGGCTTGGCAAATGGGGTTAAGTGACTTGCCCAGGGTTACCCAGCTAGGAAGTGTCCGAGGCCATATTTGAACCCGGAACCTCCCGTCTCCAGGCCTAGTGCTCTATCTACTATGCTACCTAGCTTCCCCAGCTTCCCCATTGTTTTGAAAGCTTTGCCTGGGCTTTTCTTACCTCATCTCTGAAGAGTTTAGCTTGTTCATCACAACCTGTTAGAATCTGGACAAAGCTGAAGACCTTGGAAACCAGGGAAGGGAATTTTGATAAAAAGAGACAGAAGAAAGCAGAGGGGAGAGAAAGAAATGGGAAGTAAGAAAGTAGAATAAACTGACCAGAAATGCCTTCGGGCTTCCCATGAGGCATCTAGAGGCTTCCTGTGCCCAAAGCCACCAGAGAAAGCTGACCCCAGGCATGATCTCCGAATGCTGTATTTGGTGACTGCTCTGGAAAGTCAGGCTAGGGAGCAGCGTCTGCACCTGAGGGTCCCTAGTGGGAGAATTCCCTCCCCTTCCTGGACTGGACTGGCACCTCCTTCTCTAAAAAGCCTCCAGAAGGTTTTTTAGAAAATTGAAAAATTTCTAGTATAAAAGATTTTCTATTAGAAAATAGAAAATTGAGGCAGCACCATCAGATGAAGGCATCTGAAAGGACCAGGCCTGAACAATTAAGAGTGAGAATATGGGCTGGGGCATCTTGCAATTGTGTCTGGTCACCGACCTGGCTGCACCAGGCTAAGGCAGGGAGGACCTACAGTTGGGAGTGGGTGCCTCTGCCAAGCTCTTCTACTAGTGGGGTGTGGAGGCAAGGTGGAGGAAAGCTTCCCATCCCCAGACCCAAGCTGCGCCCTCATACCTCCTCGATGGTCCATTTGGTCACCGATGCTGCATTGACGCTTGCTATCCCCGGTAGCAGTTTGCAATGTTGCTCCCAGCATGTGGACAAAGAACGACCGGGGTGAGCTGGCAAGGCCGACATGAAGAAGGATTGGTGCGTGTTGTCGGGGGGCAAAGCTGGAAACCAAATGCAAAGCCTGACAGACAAATGGGGAGGGGCGCTTGGCCCACTCTGGGCAGTGCATGATGCCCCCCAAGGGCATCTAGAAGCCAGCAGAGAAGTTGTGCCTGGGAGAGGAGAACATGCTTGGGAAGGAATAGGGGGTAGGGGAGTCAGCATTATGTCCAGTTCACCTTGTGGGTCAACCTAAGACAGGTCAGTTTTAACCTCTTCATTATCATAATCAAGATGAGTAAATAAATATTCCTGATTCCTAAGAGCCTAAGGAGAACCCCCACTTTCTCTCTGACACAGGAGAGCCTCCAAAGGCTCATCCTGATCCCTGTTCCCCTCCCTACAACCTATAATCACAATGAAAGGATACCGGTGAAGGGCTCTTTGACATCCTAGGCCTATCATTTATCTTCAGCAGCTTTGTGAGGAAGGCTGGACAGATTTTTTCCCCCCAAAACGTAAATTTAATTAAAATATATATATATAATTGCCTACAAGACGAAAAGACACAAAATCACTAAAAAAAAATTCCTGCATTCTGAAGCTTATATTCATTGGTTGGTTTGGTGTCAGAAATCTAAGAATGAGCGTATGCCAGTCAGATCAGGACTTAAGGAACACATTTTAAGGGTGGAGCACTCCTTGATTGTTTCTAAATATCAAAAAATAACACAGACTGTTCTTTTGAACACTAGCTTTTCTTTCTATTGCCCAGAGACTCCAATT
>NW_025377569.1:0-5964 GCF_016433145.1 Gracilinanus agilis
CCTTCCTTCCTTCCTTCCTTCCTTCCTTCCTTCCTTCCTTCCTTCCTTCCTTCCTTCCTGCTACAAGAATGCTGATTTCATTGATTTTTCCTGGAATTAGGCAGAAATGTTACAGCCAAAGCTATTGAAATAATATTTTTTCAAAGATGAGCTAGGGAGTCATTCAGCCTCATTAGCTTGTAAAGTATTAGCTGATCAATATAAAGCATTATTGGCTTAACAGATGTTATAGGATTGGTTTCAGGATGGAGGCATGCTATAGCCTACCAAGTAGGGGAGGCCCCATAACTGCTTTTATAATTAATCATGGCATTTATTTTGTCAGTTTTCAGATTCATTGTGTTTGCCATTGAGATTATTTTCTGGTTACTGCAGAACACTCATTGCCTTATTGGTTATCAATCAAGCAAACAACTAGCATTTATCATTTATTAGGCACTTACTGTGTGCTAGGCATTGTATTAAGTTCTAGACATAAATAGTTTCTCCCCTTAAGTAGCTCATATTTGATTGGTAGAGGTAATATACTATTGTTCAATACGTTTTCAGAGTTGACCAATTCTTCCTGAGTCCATGGAGGTTTTCTTGTCAGTGATACTGAGTGCTTTGCCTTTTTCTTCTTCAGCTTATTTTACAAATGAAGAACTGAAGAGAACAGGTTTAAGTGACTTGTCCAGGGTCACACAGCTAGTAAGAATCTGAGACAACATTTGAACTCGGGTTTTTCCTGACTTCTGGTCTGTTGATCTATCTACTATTGCCCTGGAGAAAATATATACATGTAGTATATGTATAGAATAGTTAGAATGTAACCCTGGGAATACTAGCACCATGGGGACTAGGAAAGGTTTCCTTAGAATCTGGGATTAGCTTTGAATCCAAAACCACCCAAAGAAGGAGTAGAGTTAATGGAGCACCAGTTCTGCTCAGTATCAATTCCCAACACCAGTGGTTTTGTGGCATTGCATTACTCTGATCTAATGTGCACACTGGACCAATGTTACTGAATGATTCCTTCAAGAAGTGGTTCCTTTCTCCTGTGTAATGGATTTTTCTGGGATGGTGCAAGAAGAATAGAAAAAAATCAGTTTAAACATGCCATCTGAGAAATGCAAAAACCTTCAGAAGCTATATAATCCAATGGAAACTTGAATAAGAATCTATTCTATCACATCAATTCAGTGTTTGTGTGTGTGTGTGAGAGAGAGAGAGAGACAGAAAGACAGAGAGAGAGAAAGGAGAGAGGGAGAGAAGGAGAGAGAGGAGAGAGAGACAGAGAAAAAGAATGAGAGAGAAAAGGAGAGAGAGAAAGAGGGAGAAAGACAGAGACAGAGAGGCAGAGAGACAGAGAGGCAGAGAGAGAAACATCATTCCATTGAATTCCTTTGATCCATTTGAAAAACTTAAGTCTTAAAGGCAAGTTGGCCAATTGGTAGGATATTGAAATAGTTCAAACAAGAAATGAGGGCCTGAATTAATGATGGCTGTGTGAGTAAAGTAACAGAACCTGATTTGCAAAATATTATGGAAGTAGACAACCCAATCTGGAAATTGATTAGATATGTGGATTGTGAGAAAATGAATAGTCAAAGATGAAACTGAACTTTTGAACCTGTGCGAATACTAGGATGGTGATACCCTTGATTGTAATAGGACATTTCAGGCAAGGGTCTGTGGCAGGAGAGAATCCAGCCCATCGTTTTGCCTATTGAAGGCTTCTTTGCCCTGGGAATCATCAGGAAAACATCCTGAGGGAGAGAGAAGACAAATTGGACCCAAGGGTGGTACCCATGTGCCTTTTTACAAAGGGAACTTTTTCGGTATACCCAAACTCCCTAACAAGGCTGTGTATTTTTGTGGTGGAGCAGAGGTATTTTTTTTATTACTGTTCATGTTATACTATTTCAGTAAATATCTATGCTTTTTGACTTCTCAAGGTAATTTTACCTTGGGGAGCTCAAGAGCTATAGTTTTAGGACTAGATACCTTTTATAGTACCTTGAATCTTGGGTAGTCATTATTCTCCAAGGGATATATGTATATATAGTTGAGAGTTGAAAATAAATTTCCAGGGGGCAGCTGGGTGGCTTAGTGGATTGAGAGTCAGGCCTAGAGATAGGAGGTCCCAGATTCAAATCTGGCTTCAGACACTTCCTCAGCAAGTCATTTAACCCCCATTGCATAGCCCAGTGATTCCCAGAGTGGGTGCCACTGCCCCCTGGTGGGTGCTGCAGCGATCCAGGGGTGCAGTGATGGCCACAGGTGCATTTATCTTTCCTATTAATTGCTATTAAAATTTAAAAAAAAATTTTTCCAGGGGGCTAAGTAATATTTTTTCTGGAAAGGGGGCAGTAGGTCAAAAAGTTTTGGGAACCACTGGCCTAGCTCTTACCACTCTTCTGCCTTAGAACCAATACACAGTATTGATTCTAAGACAGAAAAGATAAGGATTTAAAAAATAAAAAAAAGAAAATATAATTTTAGGATCAGCTGTTACAACAATAAGTTACCCCAATAAGTTTTACATCATTAAGTACCTATTATGGGAAACATGACATCATGGCTCTGGATTCAAATGACCTGGGTTCAAATCCCTCTTCCCATTATAACTGGGTTTGAATTATAATGCCTGTGACTATGCAAGGCAAGCTCCACCTAGTGATGGATCCATATTTCTATAACACAGACACGAAGCTAACTAGTTTTGCAATTTAGGGCAATTCTTTTCGTATCTCTGAGTAGGTTTCCTTATTCATAAAATGAAAGATCATAGTATCATAAATTTAAAGTTGGACTGGACCTAGAAATGATTGTCAATCTTGTTTTACAGATGAGGAAATAGAGGTTTATAGAGCTTAAGTTATTTATCTAAGGTCATTAAGATTAGTTAGCATCTGAAGCAGGATTTGAACTGAAATCTTCCTTGCCAGTCTAGTGCTCCATCCTTTATAATATGTTGCTTCTCTGTTTGCTTTTTTTTTTTCAGCTAAGCCATTTTTGTCATGATTCAAGCCCTGAGTTTTACCCTTGATGCTTTCATAAAAAAATGAACATTATTATGCCAGTTTCTCTTTAGTAGAGATATCAAGAAATGGACAACTTCATTTTTATTATCCCTATTTTACAGATGATAAAACTGAGCATGTAACATTAAATTGTTTGTCCAGAGTCACATAGCAAGGAAATGTCTGAGGCAAGATTCAAACTTAGGTCTTTTTGACTCTAAGTCCAGCCTTCACTCCACTGCAATATTTACCTGCCTAATTATCTCATTTGATCCTCATAGTAATGCTGTGAAGTAGGTGGTATTATTATTATATTACTCATTTTCAGAAAGGGAAAACGGAGGCTGAGATAATTTTTTTTATATTTTTAAACCCTTAACTTCTGTGTATTAGTTCCTTGGGGGAAGAGTGGTAAGGGTAGGCAATGGGGGTCAAGTGACTTGCCCAAGGTCACACAGCTAGGCTGAGATAATTTTTAAGGGATTTGGCTTAATGATCCCTGGAGTTCCTTCAAGCTTTGGGTCAGAGTTTCTCCTTATCCTTGTTTGTGACTTGGAACATTGACAATCTGGTGAAACCCGTGGCTCCTTTTCTCAGCATTATAATGTACAAATAATTTAAAAATAATTAAAGAAAATGCCGAATTTCAGTTAAAGATTAGTAAAAATAAAGATGCATTTTCTCCTATATGAGTTTATGGACTCTGTTGAAATCTATTAACAGAACCTACTATAAGAACCTCAGTTCTAGATCTTAGGTGTTAGGTATGCAAAGACCACAGACAAATAGTCCTTGCAACTGAGTCGCTTTCATTTTAATGGGAACATACACCATTTACATCACCAACTAAATATAATGTGGCAGCCAGTTCCCACAGTGACTTCAGAATTTGAGTGTCCTGGAATTCCAATCCTATCTTAAATACTTATTAGCCTTTAAGCCCTGAGCATCATTTAACTTTTCTCAGCCTCATTTTCCTTCCCTATAAAATGAAGAGATCATTCTCGATGAATTCCCTGCCATGTCTACACCTGTGAGTCCTATGGTCATGTAATAGAAATGTATCTCCATTAAGTCATCTTCCCATCTATCTATGGCATCATTTTCCTAATCACAAGGTCATGCATGGCCCTTGTTCTGGCTCTTATCACTTCTTGGCCATACCAATGATGCCTGCCTCAGTCTGTTCATATGTACGATGGTATTAACAATAGCACCTATCTCCCAGGGTAGTTGTGGGCATGAAATGAGATAATAATTGTAAAGCATCCTGCAAACTGTAAATCTCTATATATGGCTCTTACTTGCACAATATATGTTACCCTTAAAGAAAAACAAACTTGTGAAATGAATGAAGGCTAGGAAACAGGCTGCCCATCTTCCTATTCCATTTCTGGACCCCCCTCACCCCCATGTCTCAGTCACTGTGTCTCTCAGTCTCTCTCTGCCTCTCTTTCTCTGTCTCTGTCTCTTTCTGTACCTCTCTTTATCTGTCTCTGTCTGTCTCTGTTTTTGCCTTTGTCTCTCTCTGTCCATCTCTGTCCCTGTCTGTCTCTCTGTTTCTATCTCTGTCTCTTTCTATCTGTCTGTCTGTCTGTCTCTCTGTCCATCTCTGTCCCTGTCTGTCTTTCTGTTTCTATCTCTGTTTCTGTCTCTTTCTATCAGTCTGTCTGTCTGTCTGTCTGTCTGTCTGTCTGTCTGTCTGTCTCTCAAAACCTTATGTTCCGTCTTAGTAACAAATCCGAGACAGAAGACAAGGCTAGGCAAACAGGGTTAAGTGACTTACCCAGGATCACACAGCTGGGAAGAGTCTGAGGCTGGGTTTGAAAACAGGTCCTCTTAACTCCAAGACTGGCTTTCTATCTACTGTGCCACCTAGCTGCCCCTGAACATCTTTGACAGAGTATTTTACTTTACATAAAAACCAAGTCTGCCCACTGGTAGTTTCCATTCATTGTTCTTAATTCTACTTCCTGGTATCAACCAGTGGTTGGACCTTTGATTCCTTTGACATAAGGAATTCTGGGAAGAGAATACTCTCTTCTTTTTCAGATTGGCACCCTTTCTGGGACTTATAAGTTTTATACAGTCAATTAGTTCGTTGTGAAATTAAGTGACTTACTCAGGATCATCTATCAAGTCTCTCCTCTTGCTATTTTTGAGGCTATCCATATCACAGGGTCTGTCTAATTCTACTCCCTAATGACAGCCATCATATTCTTGAAATGAACTAGCCTTCTCCCTTTCCAGTCTTTTATCTGCAGCTGAATTCTCTAAACCTCTCTTCTCCAGGGCTATTCTGCCCTCATTCTCTATTCAGCTCTAGAGATTTGGAATTTTGCATGCATGCATTAATGCATTCATTCATCCCACAAGCCTTTACTACTATGTCCAGTGATCTGTGCTAGTTGCTGGGGCTACAGTAATAATAATAATGCTTGTCTTCAATGAACTTTTATTCTATTGGGGAAAAGCTACATGTTCCTAGATAAATAAAATGCATTATTAAACAGCAAATAATACACATTGAAACAATAACACATGTTATATTTATAAAATATATACATACATGTTTGTATATACAAATAGTTCTACTGAGTCATTTTCATTCTAATGGGAGCATACAACATTTATGTGTCTAAAAAATATAATGTGGCAGCCAGTTGGCGCAGTGGATAAAGAGGAGGACTTAGAAGTCTGGGTATCCTGGAATTCAAGTACTACTTCAGACACTAGCTAGGAAATTCTGAGCATCATTTAGTTTTTCTCTGATTCACTCTCCTTCTCTACAAAATTATACATATATGTTATAATTATATATTATATAATATAGAGAGAGACAGAGACAGAGACAGATAGAGAGAAAAAGAGGCAGAGAGACAGAGAGAAACAGAGAGACAGAGACAGAAGAGAGACAGAGAGAAAGAGAGGCAGAAAGAGAAAGATATATATATATATA
>NW_025377570.1:0-1199 GCF_016433145.1 Gracilinanus agilis
CCTTCCTTCCTTCCTTCCTTCCTTCCTTCCTTCCTTCCTTCCTTCCTTCCTTCCCTCCTTTCTCTTTCATTGGGTAGGGGATAGGTGGATAAGACGTATTTCTCCCCTTTTTTGAGTCCCACAGTAACCATGGGGCAGCAGAATATAATGGAGAGTGGGCTGTACTTTGTTAGAAGGAATTATATTTGAAGCCTGACCCTGATGATTACTCGCTGTGTGACCTTGGGCAGATCATTGAACCTTTCTAAATCTACCTACTTGGTAGAGTTATTTTGAAGAAAGGAATCTACAAATCTTAAAGTTCTCTCTAGATGTTAGGCTTATCTACTTGACCACTTAGTGGCTCTGTCGCCTTGGACAAGTCACAACCTCTTTGAGCCTCAATTTCCTCCTCTGTAAAATGTGTGTGAATTAGACTAGATTGATGGCTGAGGCCCTTTAGGGTTCTAAATTGTGTGATCGTGGGGCACTGTCACTGAGGAGCAGAGAGAGCAGACAGGAGGTAGCCTTTGTCATCATCCTTGCTGACGGACAGCTTTCAACATGCCAGCCCAGTCATTCAGGTGGCTGCTCTCTTTACAGATCTCATCACTCAGGATTCTGTTAACATGAAGTTTGTTATAATTTGGAGCCGACCTGTTTGCAGACTGTTAGAGCTAAGAGGCCCTTAGAAACCATTTAGTTCAATCTCTTCATTTCATCGAGAACCAGAAAAGTTAAGGTTTTTCCCTAATGGCCCCCAGTTGGTGATCAGCGGGTGCCAGATTTGAATCCTGGTCTTCTGCCTCCAGCTCTTTCCATGACTTCACGCCTTTTCCTGCTGTATCCCATTTTATAGGAGAAGGAACTAACCCAATTGGTCTCCTTGATGAGGCAGGGAAGGAAAACCAGCTGCATCTTCTCTGAGGCTTAATCTCTAAAGCAGTATGGGGCGGACACCCGCTTCTCTCCAGGGTTCCAGTCTCCTTCCCCACCGCCCTGGGGAAGACTCCCCGGCTCTTCCTGCCAACCCCGGAGGGCACCGTTGTCATAGATCACTCACTGTGTCTGGGTGTGTTTCCACTCCACGCTGGTGCTGACAGGTGGCAGCCAGGCTTGGCACCGAGCTGGCTCAAGCACAGCAGGCCCCGTTTCCTGCAAAGCCAGCCTCATCAGGAGCAAAATTTGGGTGGAGTGAGGTGGTGGCAAAAGGAGGTCTT
>NW_025377571.1:0-8444 GCF_016433145.1 Gracilinanus agilis
TCCTTCCTTCCTTCCTTCCTTCCTTCCTTCCTTCCTTCCTTCCTTCCTTCTTATAAAACTCTTACCTCCCATCTTAGGATCAATATTGTGTATTGGTTTCAATGCAGAAGAGCAGTAAGGGTTAGGCAATGGGAGTTCCATGACTTCCTCAGGGGTACCCAGCTAGGAAGTATCTGAGTCCAGATTTGAACCCCAAACTTCCTATCTCTAGGCCTGACTCTCAATCCACTGCATCACTTAGCTGTCCTCATGCCACTTTCTTTTTCTTCAGTTGACTTACGGGAAATGAAATCCCACCTCTTACTCTTTCTACTCTGTTGGGTAAATCATTTTCTTCTTCATCTGAAAAATGAGGGATTGAACTATGACCTTTCAGCTCTCTCTTAGTTTCTAACTCCTAGAAGTTAGATATCAGAAAGTCACCAAGTGATCTTAGAATCAGGCAAAGGGAGTTGGGTATTCTTAAGAGAGATTTCTAATAAGTTGTGAAGTCTTTTTCATTTTATCAATAAATTGAAGCCAAGAGAATAAAAAGTGACTTGTGCAGGGTCATTCATACAGGGAGTAAACAATAGAAACAAGATTCAATCCTAAGCCTTTCCACTACATACTTGTTTCCAGGTTAGGTAGTATGATATCCTTTATAACGATAATAATAAAAAAAAAGCACTCTTCAAAGCAGCAGCTTTAAAGTTGTTTGTGATAGCCATTTGATGCTGGGCATGGTGGCAGATGCCTGTAATATTTGCTTCTGGTGAGGTTGAGATTTGGGGATGTCTTGAGCTCAGGAGTTCTGAACTTCATTGGCTAAATGTAACAGCACTACTATGAGAGCTGAAGAGCAGGGGGCCACCAGGCTGTCTAAGGAGGGGCAAAGTTGTCCAAGATTGGAACCTGGAAAACAAGACAAAGTTCTTGTATCATTCTGAATATACTTTTTTTTTTTAAACTCTTACTTTCTGTCTTAGAATCAATACTAAGTATCAAATCCAAGGCAGAAGAACAGTAAGAACTAGACAACTGGGGTTAAGTGACTTGCCCAGGGTCACACAGATAGGAAGTGTCTGAAGCCAGATTTGAACCCAGGTCCTCCTGACTCCAGCCCTGGTACTCTATTTGCTATGCCACCTAGCTGCCCTCTAAGTATACGTTTATTTTTAAATCTTTCCCTTCCATCTTAGAATCAACACCATGTGTTAGTTCCAAGGCAGAAGAAAGTAAGAGATGTAAATATTTCCTTTGGTGAGGAGAGTCTCTTAGTACTCACTGGGTATGGCAGTTTCTTTAATGTAAACAGGGTTGTAGCTTTTGTGCAGGAACTGTTGGTATTGGGGGGGGGTTGTTAATTTTGTATAAAACAATTCGATAAATTGTTTCAAAGTTTCAAAAAAAATGAGGGTTAAGTCACTTGCCCAGGATCACACAGATAGGAAGTATCTGAGATCAAATTTTAACCCAGATCCTCCCAATTCTAGACTATCCACTGAGCCACCTAGTTGCCCCCTGAATATACTCTTTATTTTTTTTTAATTCAATTTTATTTTATTTTCGGCGTTGAATTCTTTCCCTCTCACCTCCCACCCTGCCCTCATTGAGAAAGAAAGGAAAAAAGACCCATCTCTCATGTACGTGAAAAGCAAGCAAAATAAACAGCCACATCTGCCCTGTTCTAAAACAAAAACACAAGCTTCAATCTGCATTCTGAGCCCATGACTCTAACTGGAAGGCAGTGGGCAGCAGGTTCCATCATGAGTCTTCTGGAATCACGATTGGCCATTCTGTTATTAGGGTTCCTAAGTCTTTCAAAGCTGATAAACCTCCTTTTTACAGTCATGGCACATTCCTGAACCTCATGGGGGTGTTTCTAGGAGAGCATTTTGTAAATCTTCGACCCTCTTCAGAAAAATGACCTCTTATGAGTATGATCATATCTTAGTGATGAATATTCTTATTGCTGGTGTAGATTGGCCAGTCTGCTCATTGCCCTCTTTTTGCCTCTGTAAGATTTTCTCACTCTCCATATTTCTGCAGACCCTTCATATTTGTCATTCTTAATGGTAATATAATATTCTCCATTGCATTAATATACCACAATCTGCCCAGCCATTTCCCAACAGTTGGGCATTTGGGAAGCTTCCAGTTTTTCCGCCGTTCTATATGGTGCAGCTATAAACATCTTTGTAAAAGTATTCCCTCCCCACCCCCAGCTCCCCAACACACTTGGGAACATCTCCCTTAGGCGAGAATTCCAGTGATGGAAAAGACATCATTAAGGACTTGTGTGAAGTAGAAAAAGAGGAGGTGGGGGTGGGGTGGGGGTTGGAAGACGTCATGTAGGAAGAGGAAGAGATAATAGATAATCAGCCTTCATCTAAGCCTCATAGAGTTCCTCTCCTCCTTCAAGATTCAGTTCACTCACCACTATCTTTATGAAGGCTTTTCTTTTTGATCATTCCCAGCTGTTCGTGACCTCCCACTCAAACTGTGTCTAATTTTGTTATTGTTCAGTTGTTTTTTCAGTCATATCAGACACTTTATGACACCACTTGGGGTTTTCTTGACAGAGATAATAGAGTGATTTGCCATTTCCTTCTCTAGCCCATTTGGCAGATGTGGAAACTGAGGCCAACAGGATTAAGTGACTTGTCCAGGGGGTCACCTTGCTTTGGCCAGATTTGAACTCGGGTGGATGAGTCTTTCTGACACTATCTAGCTAGCACTCTATCCACTGAGCTAACTAGCTAACTGTGTTTAATTATTTACACTTTTTTATTCACTTTATATTTCTTCTATACATATTTATATACATACTTGTCTTCCTGTTAAAATGTAAACTTCTTGAGGACAGGAATGGCTTTTCTTTTTGTCTTTGTATCTCCACCATCTAGCACAGAGCCTGGTATATAGTAGGTGCTTAATAATTGCTTTTTGTCAATCAATAAGCATTTATTGGGGGCAGCTGGGTGGCTCAGTGGATTGAGAGTCAGGCCCAGAGATGGGAGGTCCTGGGTTCAAATCTGACCTCAGACATTTCCTAGCTGTGTGACCCTGGGCAAGTCACTTGACTCCCATTGCCTAGCGCTTACCACTCTTCTGCCTTGGAACCAATACAGAGTATTGATTCCAAGGTGGAAGGTAAGGGTTTTTTAAAAAAGCATTTATTAAACACTATGTACCAGTTGTTGTACTAAACATAGAAGTAGAAATACAAGCAAAAAGAAAGATAATCCTGGCTGTCAGGGATCTTACATTTTAATGAGGAAAGTAACACATAAAAAAGAAAGCAGGGGCAAGGTAGCTAAACCATAAAGAATGGGTTGGTCTAGGCCAGTGATGGCAAACCCTTTGAGACCATGTGCCATGCCCCACTCCCCCAGAGACTGAGTGCTGCCCACCTTACCCCAGGCAGGGGAAGGAAGAGGTGCTCCGGATGGGATGCAGGGCAGCAGGTGAAGTAAAAAAATGCCCTTGGGCTCGTTGGAGAAGGGGAAGGGAGCAGCTCCCCCAAGTCCCTCTGCCTTTCTAGTCATCAACTCTGGCAGGTGATGGCACGCATACCCACAGAGAGGGCTTTTCTCCAAAATGGAGATTCCGGGAAAAACTTCCCAATGGAAGAAAGGATACACAGAAGCAGATTTTGTAGGCAGTTGAGACATGGTGGCCAACACCAGAAAAGCAGGTATGACTGTTTAATTATACTGATATGGGCAAAATATTCATTTTTTTAATTACATTTTTTTCTCTTTCTACTTCTCTATCCCACAAATTAGAAAAGAGTCCTGTCAGAAGAAGTGTGGCATGCATTATCATTAGTTCTTTGGAATCAAAGTCACAAAAATATTAAGAGAAGTCAAGGCAAATTTTCAACATTATGGATGGGTTCATTACAGAGAATTTATGGAAACACACTGGAGTAAACTGTAGAAGATGAGAAGGTGTAGATGAGTTGGGCTTTGCACTGTGGAGGTATCATAGGATCATAATTCTAGAACTAGAAGGGATCTTGGGAATCATTTAGTCACCAATGATTTCCATTTTACAGATGAGGAAACTGAGAATCAGAGAGCTTAAATGACTTTCTCTGTGTCACATGACTGCTAAGAGGCAATACCTAGATTCAAACTTAGGTCCTTTGACACCAAATTTAATACATCTTTCTACTGTGCCAAGCATTCCCAATAGTGGGACTACCTGATCAGAAAGCACAATCATTTTACTGATGAGATGCATATTGCCAATTGATGTTTGGAAATCTCCCTGAGATATAAACACCCTAATCCTATCATACATTTATTTATTTATAACTAATGTATTCATAATTATTGTATTTTCCTTTTTTGTGTTTACTGTAATTGATTTATTGGTAACACCTAAATGGTCTCTTTGAGGCAGAGTTATTCTGTAGATGACGTGTCACATGCCTTGATTGTTGATACTCATTAGTTGTGATTTCAGAGGATGAGGTCCCTATTCTGAGGGTACACCATCTTTGGAACTTGAGATCCCCATGTACTGACAATAACTGTAGGAAATGATTTAAGGGATACTGCAAGCAAGATGTTCCTTTCACCAAAGTATGACCAGCTATAGGGCCCTGATATTCCCCATCCCACATTTAGGGCATTGCTCTTAGAATGCAAATGTGTTAAATGGAAAGGGAAATCCATTATGCCCATATTAGAATAGACTAATTTGTCAACTTAGCTAGTCATCACTTAGCAGGGCTTAGAAAGAACGGGACATAGTTTGAGGGGAGAAAAGGAAGAAAGAGAGAAAAGTCTAGAACAATGATGGCAAACCTTTTAGAGACTGAGTGCCCAAACTGCAACCCTCATGCAGCATGTGAGCCTCCCCCTTAGCCCAGACAGGGGAGAGAGGAAGCACTCCCACTGGGCTCCTTGGCAGAGGGGTGGGTCATGGGAGAAATGTCCTCAGGCATGCATGGAGAGGGGAAGGCAAGCAGCCCCCTCTGGTACGTGTACCATAGGTTT
This sequence comes from Gracilinanus agilis, assembly GCF_016433145.1. NCBI lineage: Eukaryota > Metazoa > Chordata > Mammalia > Didelphimorphia > Didelphidae > Gracilinanus > Gracilinanus agilis. Next base: position 4,992 of record NW_025377571.1, read on the forward strand.
GCCAACATGGGTCTAGCGTGGTAGAGGGAGGACCAAGTTGGACACTGAAATGAGAATATCTTCAGCAGCATGATGGGACTGGACACCAGGGGACAAGAGAAGAGAGCTGAAAAGAAAGAGAGAAATAGAGATAAAGAGAGGAAAAAGATGACTTTAAAACTTTTTTATTTTTTAAAAAACATTATCTTCCATCTTAGAATTTATACTGTGTATTAGTTCCAAGGCAGAAGGGCTAGGCCATGGGGCTTAAGGGACCTGCCCAGGGTCACACGCCTACAAAGTATCTGAGGCCAGGTTTGAACCCAGGACCTTCTGTCTCTAGATCTGGCTCTCAATCCACTGAGCCACCTAGCTGCCCCCAAAAGGTAACTTTAAAAAATTTTCCTTACTTCATAATTTTTCTAGAGACTGGCCCTACCTGGACCACTTTTTTTCCAAGAGAGTCTCTAGTCAGCATGGCCTTTCTTATTTTTTATAATTCTTCTTCCAAATCTCTGGTCATTTCCCTAATAATGAGGAAAAAGATCTATCAGGAGGATATTAAGACAATCTAGATAGAAGGGAGGACGTTGTGACTCAGTGTGTTGGTCCCAGGAGTGGAGAAGAAGGGAATCAATGTGAGGAATTTTGTAGAGATAGAATCTATAATGATTACCAACTGATGATGTCAGGTTAGGGAGATCCAAGGTTGAGAATCTAGGAGATGAGGAGAATGTTGGTGCCCTCCACAGACAGAGAAAGGTTGTGAAAAAGGCTATAATTCAACTCCCACCCTCTTCACAGAACCTTTCAGCCATAGTGACTTTCCCTTCCTCTGAACTCCCGCAGGACTTCTGGTCTATATGACTTGTTGGATACGTATCACATATTTTATTAGTTATCTTTTAGAAATCTCTGGTTTCCCCAACTAGATTTTAATTCCCTCAAGGACAGGGACTGGGTCTAATTCATCTCTGTATCTCTCACAGTGGCCTCTCTACCCATGCATTGCACACAACCCTGTTAGGCGCTCGATAAACATCTGTCAATGGATTGATTGGTGGTCCCCCGAGTCCTAGAGTTCACTCGAAGGACCAACCTGCCCCCAACCCAGTCCCAGGAGGATCTAATGACTCCCACCCCCACCTCTGGTCCATTGTTCACAGAGCTGTCCAATCATCCAACGATTTCTAAAGAGCTCCTGTCCTCTGGGGAATCTGGAGTGTTTAATTAGAACACCTTCAGTCGGAAAAGCTCTTCCATTTAGAGAGGAGGATATACTGAAAGGCTCTTAAGGATGTGTCATAAGTTTTACAGTTATTGGGTCTTTCAACTTGTTTACAAAAGCAATATTGTTAAATGGCAAAGGCCCAGGATGGGTTGTTTTTTTTTTCTCCTGAGCCTTCTGACAAAATGAAAGCATAAACTCCTGACAATCGATTCCCGGGAGGTAACTTGGAAGTGCATTTCATTTTGCTATCTGTTTAATTATCCGTTCAGGCAGGCAGCATGTAGAATGGATTTTTTATCCTAGAGAGGAAGCTTGGTACCAGGAGAAGAGTGCAAGACCTGGAATCAGGAGACTTGCTTTGGATCCTGGCTCTGACACTTGCTGTGTGACTGGACAAGACTTCCTGACCCTTCTGAGCACCAGGTGTCTCATCAGCCAAAGTCGAGCTAAGCAGTTATTCAATCATTTCAGTTGGGTCCAACTCTTTGTGGCCCCATTTGAGGATTTCTTGGCAAAGATACTGGAGTGGATTGCCATTTCCTTCTCCAGCTCATTTTACGGATGAGGGAACTGAGCAAGACAGGGTTAAGGGATTTGCTCAGAGTCACACAGCTAGTAAGTGTCTGAGGTCAGATTTGACCTCAGGAAGACTAGTTGACTTGACTCTAGGTCCAGTGCTCTATCCATTGTGCCATCTAGCCTCTTTAGCTAAGCAATTATAGATAGATAATTCTGCCCTCGGAGCTAGGCAGATCTGGCTTCATGTTTTGTCTCTGAGTTATCCTGTCTGTGTAATCTTAGACAAGTCTTTAAACCTTCTTCAAGTTTCCTTCAGAACTCGTCTCAGGGGCAGCTAGATGGCTCAGTGGATAGAGTCAGACCTGAAGATGGGAGGTCCTGAATCCAAATGTGTCCTCAGACACTTCCTAGCTGTGTCACCCTGGTCAAGTCATTTAACCCCCATTACCTAGCCCTGCCTGTTCTTCTGCCTTGGAACCAATACATAGGATTCATTCTAAGATGGAAGGTGAGGGTTTAAAAAATAAATGAAAAAGTCTTGTCTCAAATTCCACCTTCTACAAGAGGCTAGTTAATGTCTTCTCTTTGAGATTTGTACTGTTTGTATCTTCTGTGTCCGTGGTTGTTCGCATATTGTTTTCCCCATTAGAATGTGAGCTGTTTGATGGCAGGGACTGTGTTTACCTTTCTCTGTATCCCCAGTGCATAGTAAAGCTCCTGGTAAATTGAAATGATTAATAAATGCTTCCTGACTGACAGATTGTCTGATGTGAACTGTCAGCACCCTCAGCTGACTCCTAGTGTTGGTAGAGGGCATTTCCTCTTCAGGAGGTTTCTGCTGAGTGAAATTGCAGGTCCTGTTTTAGAAAATCATTAACATTGTTGGTTTATGGCAGTGGTTCCCAAACTTTTTTGGCCTACTGCCCCCTTTCCAGAAAAAAATATTCCTTAGCCCCCTGGAAATTAAATTTTTTTAATTTTAATAGCAATTAGTAGGAAAGATAAATGCATCTGTGGCCATCACCACCTTCCTGAATTGCTGCAGTACCCACCAGGGGGCGGTGGTGCCCACTTTGGGAATCACTGGTTTATGGAAAGTGCTTTGTATACCTTTACCTTCTGTCTTGGAATCAATACTGTGTAGTGGTTCTAAGGCAGAAGAGCCATAAGAGCTAGGCAATGGGGGTTAAGTGACCTGCCCAAAGTCATATGGATAGGAAGTGTCTGAGGTCAGATTTGGACCCAGGACTGTCTCTAGCCCTGGCTCTTATATCCACTGAGCCACTTAGCCATCACCAATGCTTTGCAAATTTAAAGTTCTCTTATCTTTATAAATGGTTTGTTTTCAAGGCAGCAGATTCTGCCCCCAACCACCACCAGCATCACCCTAGCAATCCCACACAAGTCTCATGAATAATTGGATGAATAAAGGAAGTGTGAAGAAGGTGATTTAAGCCCCTTCTGAGACCAATAACAATATCTGGGTCCAGTGACCACATGTCACACTATGAGCAGGAGGAGCTTGACTTACCACAGATCCCTCAATACACCTGGTACAGGGCTGGGAGCCTAAGAATAACTGGCTGACTTGTCCATTGATTTTGACAAGTTGTACTAGGTAGAAAAATCAAGATGATGGTAGCATAGCAAAGGGGCCCACACAGACAATGATGATATGTCTGATAGGCAGTTAAGTGAAAGGAGAGAGAGAGAGAGGAGAAAGG
>NW_025377572.1:0-8288 GCF_016433145.1 Gracilinanus agilis
CTTCCTTCCTTCCTTCCTTCCTTCCTTCCTTCCTTCCTTCTTTTCCTAAATATGATTTCATTTATCACAGGAATTTCTAGTGAGAAACATCCCCCCCTCCCAGTCCCAGTTCAGATGGGCCACTCTTCTATCCCTTGTAGTCCTGGAGAGGGGCCTGGCAGCACTGGCTGGTCATACGACTCTACCTTGGTCCCCATTCGGGTCTCCCCATTTCCATGACAAGCCTTCCCTTCCCTTTGCTCTGTTCTGCTTCTCCTCAGTTTCCTATTTCCCAGTAAGCTTCCCGGCTTGCTCTTGGATCCAACATGGGGAGCCATGCCTGCGGAGCATGGAGGAGGAGCATGGAATGATGCTGATTCCGCCATGGCCCAGTTCAGCAATGAAGACAGTCTGCGTGACAGCTCTGGCCCTCTGGAGTCGTGAATCCTGCCAGCAGAACAGGTGAGAAGGGATCCATGGCTTTGGTTCAGGCTAACATAAAGATCACCTTTCGGTGTGCTTCAGCTGAGGGTGGGCCAATAAAGGAATTAAAGGAAAAATCAGCCCCCTAGCTGTGGCTTACGCTCACAGGATCCAGAGCTATTTAGGAGAAAACGATCTGCTAATTAACTGGAATCGGGAGCACCAGAAGGCCTGAGAGACGTCTACTTCTGAAATGAGCAAAGGGTACGTCCTTTCAATGGCGGCAGTTTTCACGGTAACGCAATATGTTCCCGGGAAAGTTTGGGCCCACTTTGGGACTATTCTAGCCGTGGATCTGAGGGAGCAGAAAATCCGAGGAGCCGCCTGGGCGCCACCTCCCCCAGCGGATGGGCATCCGCCGATTCCTCTTGCCGGGGATGCTGCTGGCACCTGCTTGGCGCTCCCTTCCCTGTTGCCGTGGCAACCGAGGGAGAGAAGACTTGTCCACATACTTTCGGAACCTCATTAAATCAGGCAGCAGGACAGCAGCTGTGTTCTCAATGTGTTGCTCTGACAGCCGGGAACTAATTTTATGATGCTCAGGTGATTCAGGGCTCTTTCTAGGCCAAACTGTGGAGAAGGCGGTGATGGCAGGACAGATGGCGGAAGGAATAAATATTGCCAATATGTTTAATGCACACAAATTGTCTGAAAGGTGCAAACCAACAGCAGCCATCTCATTGGCTGGGGTTATCTTAAAGCGAGTCATAAATACGAGGGGAGAGGAGGCGAAGGGGTGGTGCCCATCGCTTTTGGAAGGCTTGGCTCCTCCAGTTCTTCTGGAGGTTCTTCCTCGGTTCCGAGGCAGCTGGGAGCCCAGGCTGGGGGAGATGGAAGCAGAAGCCAGCCTTTCTCGGGGGCTCCTGTTTCTGTTCACAGAGCACATGTTCCCTTCACTGTACATGGTTGGGAGGTAGAAAGTCAAGCAGGAATTCCCCCAATTCTCACTACACAAAATAAAATGGGCGGGGGGGGGGGCTTTCAGCTTCCCGGCTTCATAGATGATACGTTGATTGCAAATAGCCGATGAATCAATTAGTCATCAAACATTTATTAAATGCCTACTGTATGCTAAATGCTGGGGAGGCCAACCGAGAGAAAGAAATCGTCCCTATTCTCGAAGACAATTAGCAAGAACACATGGAAGCAGGGTCAATTCAATGCTATTCAATATTAAGTATTGACTGGGTGAAAGATCCAAAACTAGGTTCTGGGGAACTGACCCTGTATTTTGCAGGGATTCCATCCTACCATCCTCTTCATTACAGGATGTGGGCAGCCTGGCTTATTGTACAGAGCACGAGGCTTAGAATCAAGAATTCTTGGCAGGGGGACAGCTAGGTGGCTCAGTGTATTGAGAGTCAGGCACCGAGATGGGAGGTCCTGGGTTCAAATCTAGCCTCAGACACTTCCTAGCTTTGTGACCCTGGGCAAGTCACTCAACCCCCACTGCCTAGCCCTTGCCACTCTTCTTCCATGGAACCAATACTTAGTATTGATTCTAAGACAGAAGGTGAGGGTTTAAAAAATCTTGGGTTCAAATTCTGTCTCTGATATTTCCTTAGTTGGATTTCTCAAGTGATCCCAGGCAAGTCACTTAAGCTCTTTGAGCCTCAATTTCCTTACTTGTAAAATGGGACTAATAATAGCACCTCCCTTCCAGGGATGGGGTAAATGTTGCTGTAAAAATGGAGTGATGCTTGTGAAGAGTGAAGCGAACCTTCTAGGGCAGCGGAAGCGTGTGCTATTGTCATCATGATTACTCCTGTCATCATCCCACCTCTGGCCCTTTCTAGCTATGTGAACATGAGGGAGCCTCCGTTTCCTCACTGGTAACCTAGAGTAATCTTGCCTCTACTGTCCATATCTCAGGACTATCGGGCAGCCCAAATGCCGAAATGGCTCTCCAGTGTGGCATCAGCTCTTCTCAAGGCAAAGAGGACCAACAGGACCGTTGCTGTCCTCCAGGGACTTCCATTTCCTTTAGTCTTGAAGATGCTCAGTGGGAAGAGTTACAAGGAAGCAGAACAATCCAGAATCAAATGGCTGTAAAAATCCCCAAAGACAACCCTAAGAAAACGACTCAAAATGTAGATGACGGCGTTGAAGTTAGGTCAGGGGAAAAGTGCCTGAACTGAGTCCTGGCTAAGGCAGGGGTGACCGCAGAGAAGTCATCTTCCCTTTCTGAGTCTCAGTCTGCTCATCTGTAATATGGGAGGAATCAGAAAGGCACCAAACTGTAGGGCTGGTATGAAGCTAAAATGAAATCCTGAATACAGGCCACTTGGAAAACCTTGAAAGTGTGAGCTCTGTTTTAGCTCCAAGAATATAATTGTGATATCTTTGCCCTTTGCAAACCTTACAGTGCCACAGAGTTGTTCATTACCCAGGAGCGGAGGCTGCTCTGCTCTTATTCTAGCCTTGTTCTTCTGTGTGGTGTCGTGGGAATGGTTCTGCCTTGAGAGACTGGTCTTAAGCTTATTATTATTATTATTATTATTATTATTATTATTATTATTTTAAGTTTAAAACCCTTAACTTCTGTCTTGGAGTCAGTACTGTGTATTGGTTCAAAGGCAGAAGAGTGGTAAGGGTAGGCAATGGGGGTCAAGTGACTTGCTCAGGGTCACACAGATGGGAAGTGTCTGAGGCCAGATTTGAACCTAGGACCTCCCGTCTCTAGGCCTGGCTCTCCATCCACTGAGCTACCCAGCTGCCCCCTCTCATGCTCATTATTTAACATTCCCATGTGCATATAGTCAGGGAGGATGGTATTTGGAAGTCGCTGCCAATCAATTAATCAACTACCATCTATGAAGTACCTAATGGGTGCCAGACACCACACTGGGTCCTGGGGGATACAAAGACAAAAGAGGATAAACGGCCACCAACACCACTTTGATACTGCTTCAATGCTTGCAAAGGGCTCTTGATGGGAAGCTAGTGATATGGCAGGATGCTGTCTGGATTGGAATTCTGAGGAACTGTGTTCAAACCCTGCTAGTGCTCCCTATGCATCGTCTGTATGACCCTGGGCAAGTCCTTTTACCTCATTAGCTCTCAGTTTCCTTCTCTGTAAACTGAAGGGTTGGATTCTAGGACCTCAAAGGTTCCTCCCAGCTCTGTGCTCTGTGGAAGATTGTTCCCTCTCAGTGTGCAGGAAGCCATTCAGTAGATTCCAAACTGCTCCCACAGATTTGAGAGTAGTGAATGGCCACGATAGCCCCTGACAGACTCTCCTCACAAGTCTTTCTGCAAGGTTACATTTGGCATGGACGAATGTCTGGGTCTGGATCTGCTGAACGGCTAAACTTGCTCTTCCACGCCAAGAGTCCAGGAGAGCCAGCAAGGCATCAAGACCTGCTGATGAAGTCCTTGGAGGCTGCTTCGGGTCTGAACGACTTTGCAGGACCCCGAGGAGGTTCCCCTTGTTGGTCTTTTCATCCCTAATGCTGACGTTGGTGTTCGATGCTGAACAAATGCTTGTTGACATGACTCAACGCTCATTATTTTATTGACGGATTCAGCTCAGTGCGATGGAGTGGGGAGAGAGGGTAGCCTTCCCCCAGTTTAGGAAAGGCTAAGAGTAGCCAAGTGACCGGCCCCTTACAGCCACAAATTGCTTTTTAAGACTGGTCCTAACTAAACTTAGGGAGGTAGAGGCAGAGACTATTAGCTCCATTTTACAGATGGGGAAACTAAGACCAGAAGGGGCAGAGGGATCTTATACCATACCAGGGAAAGAACTTGGGGAGGGGGAGCCTCGAGAAGACTCAGCAGGGACTCAAGTGTGTAAAGGGCTCTCTTGATAAAGAGATTTAGTCTTGCTCTGCTTGCCCCAGAGGGCAAGTACAATGGCGGCAAGGTGTGGAGAGTCAGGTTTAGGCTTGAAAGCATTGGAGCTTCGAGAGAACTGGAGCTGTCTGAAAGTTCTTTGGGGGTCTGTGGGCTCCCTGACTGGGAGGTCTTCAAGCAGAGGCCAGACAGCCACTTGTTAGGTATTATTGGACTAAGTGCCTGCTGAACTCCCCTCTAGGTTGGGTCTTCTGTGCTTCTGTTATTCAGCAGCAATGCAATATTGGATTCACGCAGGCAGTGCAAAAGGACTTCCAAAGGGCAGAGAAAGCAGATGAAAGAAGGCATCAGACGGGCTCGAGACCTTCAGAGAAGGCATGTGGGGGCATCGAGCTTAGTCTGAAGGGGACGGGGATGGTGGGAAGCGAGGAAGATGCCTTGTTGCAAAGGAGCCAGCTGAGCGGATGGAGGAGAATCAGGCTCCATCAGTGCCCTGAACCAGCAGTAAATCTCCATGGCGTGCTCCTAGGGTGTAAATCTAAATGATATGTTCACTTGTGGTGGGATAATGAAATAATTGGTATCATTAGGATATCATTAAAATTTTTATGTTGATGCAGTGACTGAAGAATTATATTCTATGTTCATTCAGGTGCTAATTGCACATTCCAGAACTTCTTTGGTGTCACACATCTGAACGGAGAAAGAATTCTGGGGTCAATAAAGAAAATGATGGGGTTTTCCAAAGCTCGCAGAACAGAAATGGAATCATTGGCCCAAGTGACTTTCCCAAATGGTTCCAGTCTGGGTCTTGTCTGCATTGTGGGCTGGCCCTGGCCTGGCTCTGGGCCAGTACCAAAGCCGGATTCCTAGGAGGACGCCCCCTCCCTTTGGGGAGAGAAATAAATCAGGTGATTCCTTAACAACAAAGCCAGCCCACCTGCTTATGGAATGAGTAATATCCTTTTCTATTTAATCAATCCATATTTATTAAGGGACTCCTGTGGGCTAAGCTCTGTGGCAAAAGACAATTCCTGCCCTCAAGGAGCTTCCAATTTAATGAAGAATTTGTAATCTAATTTATTCTATTCCTGTCTTCCAACACTGTCCTAGGCCCTCTTCTCTTTTCTTCCTATATTCTCTCATTGTAGATCTTATCAAGATTCCCAAGGCTCAATTGTTCTCTTTATTCACATGATTCCCAGATCTATAGATCTTGCCCTGGTCTCTCTCCTGAGTCCTTGCATCATCAACTACATATTTGACCTTGTGAATTGGATGTCCCATAGATATCTCAAATCCCATGATTCCCAAACAGAGTTCATTTTCTTTCCCTTCACTTCTTTTTTTTTAAACCCTTAACTTCTGTGTATTAGCTCCTAGGTGGAAGAGTGGTCAGGGTGGGCCATGGGGGTCAAGTGACTTGCCCAGGGTCACCCAGCTGGGAAGTGTCTGAGGCCGGATTTGAACCCAGGACCTCCCGTCTCTAGGCCTGACTCTCCATCCACTGAGCTACCCAGCTGCCCCCCTTTACTTCTTCTGAACATCCCCTTTTCTACTGAGAGCACCACCAACCTCCCAGGCATGCAGCCTTTCATCCTTGGCATGATCTCCAATTCCTCACATGCTATCTTCCTACATATCCAATGACTTGACAAATCCTGTCATTTCTCCCTCCACATTGCTTGCAATATTGCAAATAGCCCCTGATTTGGTTTTCCAGCCTCAGGTCTTTGTCCACTTCAGAAAGGTCCTACCTATGCAAGACCTTCTTTTCTTGGTCCATCTCCCACCCATCTGCATATTCCCGTCTACATACATATTCTCTCTTCCATTAGAATAGAAGCTGCTTTAGGGCTATGACTTCAGTGTTGTCTTCATGCCACAGTACATAGAGGGCATTTGACAAATGTTTGTAGACTTAAATCCCACCATCTGAGTGGAACTTCTCTTACTCAGGCATCCTTAAGAGAACAGAAGCAGTCCAAGATTAAAAAAAAATATTTAAAAAGACATCTTGGGAACAATAATGGGACACCCTTGCTTCAATTAGGCATCACTTGTGTAGAATAGATTTCTTGGGAAATGAATTTAATAATTTAAATATGAGGAAGTATGTCATTGCCTTTTTTGGCAGCTAAATGCCCAAAGGTAAAGCTGAGTGAATTTAATGTATCAGGAAGGGTAATTATCAGCTAATTTTGATTGCTGGGGGACCATTTGGGCTCTGCTGGAGATTGTAGAAGGCAGACTGGGTGCTTGTGAGCAGTTGATATTTAGAAACGACTTTTATTTTATGTTGGTCATAAAAGCTGATTTCAATCATCTTGTCTGTTGTCTTGAATTTAAAGAGTTTTGAGAAGAGTGACTGGGGCATTAACGATTGAGTTCTTTGGAACTAGGATTTATTTATTACAACTTTTTTTTCTGGTGTTTTTGTTCATTTATTTGTGTTTTTTTGTTAACTGTTTTAGTTTTCTTTTTTTCTTTTCTTTTTTTTTCTTTTTTCTTTTTTTTGGAAAACAATGATACGGTCTGAAATATGGTTCTGTCCTGGGAACTACAAATCCCTTCCTGGTAACGTAGATGCCTGAAATTAGGGCATCGGATACCTTGGCTTCCGTAAGCTGTCTCTTCTTAGTGGGTTGTTCTTTATTTTAAAAAAATACATTTATTGGCTTTACATTGCTCTTATTTCTAATTCAGCTCCTCAAGAAATATCTCTAGAGAGAAAAATAATACATCTCCATTTTCTTCTCCGTCTGGGAATGTTTCAATCAAATGGTGAGCCCAGAAATCCTTTGACAATGGAGGGATCTTTTCAGAGCTTGCTGGATACAGTTCAGAACTAAGCAGAGACTACACTAATACTCCCCAAAGTCTGTGATCTCATCCAAATACAGTCATCTAGAAGATACAGTGAAAAGAAGGCTGGCCCTGAAGTTAGAAAGACCTGAGTTCAAATTCTCCCTCAGAGACAAGTTTTTTGACCCTTGGCAAAACATAACTCTTTTGTCTTGGTTTTCCCATGTGTAAAATGGGTATGATAATAGCATTTACCTCCCAGGATTTTTGTGAAGATAAAATGTGACAATACATGGTTTTTTTTAAAAGAAACAACTTTTCAATGTTTGACTATTTGTGTTTTTTTCAAAATCTGGCACTGAGTTTACAAGATTTTAAACATATTCTCTTATTCTTCACCATAGAATTGCACTTTTATCACATTAAATATTCAGAATATCTTCAACAATCAGTCTATTTTTCCAAGTCTACCTCAGATTATGTTACATAGATTTTCAGTTGAATGAAAATTAGATGATTAAGTTTGGGGACCATGAAAGTTTATTTCCATCTCTTGGTCCATCTCTGGAATAAATTGCTTAAACTTTCATGATATTTGTCATGGTAGAAAGTCATGTTACAGTATTCCATCTCCTTTTGGAAATTTCTGTAATTCTCTGATGATTTTTAAAAATTATCAGTGGTAATAGTGTTCCTATTTTTCTTATTCATTCAAGTTTCTCTTGGTGTCCTCTACTATTCACCCCCCTCTTTCCCTCCCCCATATCACACTACCTCTAGAGAGCTAACTGTTATATTTTCAGTGTGAATATTGATACCTTAGAAATCAGCAAACACTACAGATGGGGGCTTGATTTCTTGTTTTGTGGATTTATAGACTTAAATAGGTACTGGAGGAAATGCTAAAAATAAGGATTCAGCTGAAAAAGTGGGTCTTGGGGACAATGGTTTTTTCTTCAGAAAGCCAGTTGTCAAACACTAACCAGAACATCCTTGACTAGGAGTAAGAAATTCCAAAAATATTTTGATAAGCATCAATGAAGATGCTCACATTTTTCAGACTGATATGAATTTTTCTGACAATGATTTTGGTATAGCTTTGAAAGAAAAGGTTGATTTTTGTCAGTAAAAAAGTGTTTTCATTATTCATTACTCTATTGTATTTTTGCCTATGACTAACATTTTTTCCTTCCTTCCTTCCTTCCTTCCTTCCTTCCTTCCTTCCT
>NW_025377573.1:0-6710 GCF_016433145.1 Gracilinanus agilis
CCTTCCTTCCTTCCTTCCTTCCTTCCTTCCTTCCTTCCTTCCTTCCTTCCTTCCTTCCTTCCTTTCTTCCTTTCTTTCTTTCTTTCTTTCTTTCTTCTTTTACACTTCTATAACCCTAACTTTTTCATATCATAGTTTTTATTTTTAAAAAATGGCATTGGGGCAGCCAGGTGGATAGAGAGCCAAACCAGGAGACAGGTCTTGGGTTCAAATATGATTTCAGAAACTTCCTAGCTGTGTGTGATCCTGACCACTTAACTCCACTTGCCTAACCCTTATAGATTCTGTCTTGGAACCAATATTTAGTATTGATTCTAGGACAGAATGTAAGGGTTTCTTTTTAATAGCCTTATTGATTTCTTTTGGTCTTAAATCATTGTCATTTCTGCATCTACCCCACCCCATCATAATTTAATCCTCTCTTATATGAAGAAAAACAGTTAATCAAAAACAACTGATTCAGTGACTACATCTGCCAAATGTCAATAGAATTCTGTGCTTGTATTCCCCCACCCCTGTTCAGAGGAAGGCACCATATTTGATTAACTGTTCTCTTGGACCATTTTTGATTTGATTATTTTTCTCAATGAACCTTGAGTTCAGCTACTTCTAGTCACTGACATTGCCATAGCAGTTGTATATCTTATTCTTTTCCTTCTAATTCTTTTGCTTTACATAAGTTCATACAAATCTCCCAAGCTTCTCTCAATTCCTATATTTGTTGTTTTATGGCACACTAACATCCCATTATATTCATATACCATAGTCCAGTGGTTCCCAAACTTTTTTGGCCTACTGCCCCTTTCCAGAAAAAATATTACTTAGCACTCCTGGAAATTAATTTTTTTAAAAATTTTAATAGCAATTAATAGGAAAGATAAATGCACCTGTGGCCATCACCACCTTCTAGATCGCTGCAGCACCCACCAGGGGGCGGTAGCGACCACTTTGGGAATCACTGCCATAGTCCAACTATTCCAGTTCTTTGCTAATACAAAAGTGTGGCTCTGAATTTTTTGGTATACATTGGACTCTTGTTTCTGTCTTTGACCTCCTTTGGTTATATGCCCAATAGTGAGATCACTGAGTTAAAGATTATGGCTAATTCAGTCATTTTTCTTATTATGATTCTAAATTGTTATCCAGAAGGGCTGGGAAGTTCATTGCATCATCAACGGAGCATTAATACGCCTGTTTTCCCACAGTCAATCAACAAGCCTTTATCAAGCTCTTACTATTTGCCAGATGCTTTACCAAATGCTAGGGATGCAAAGGAAAAAATTAGTTCCTACCCTCCAGGAGCTTACATTCTAACAAGAGAGACAACATGTTTATTAAAATTGCTACATGCAAAATAAATACAGGCTAGGTGGAAGGCAGCTTTAAAAGAGAAGGCTCAAATATATGGATGGTGGAGATAGAAAACTAGAAAAGACCTTCCTGCCAGGAGGCAGTGCTTGGGAAAGTCAAAAAAATTGGGGACAACCAGTGCTAAGACCCAAGGCAGGAGATATGGAGCATTGTGTGTGAGGAGTGGTCAGTAGGGGGCTGTACCATAGAGGATGCAGCAAGAAGTAATGTGTAAGAAAACTAAGAAGGGAAGAACTTTAAATGTCAAAGAGATATGTTTATGCCTAGAGGCAATAGGGAGTCATTAGAATTTATTGAGTAGTGGGTATCAGAGGATGTATGGAGGTTGGAAAGGGCTAGGAAGAGAGGAGATAAGGAGTCCAATTAGAAAGCTATTAGTTTTCTAATAATAGTTCAGGAAAGAGGTGATAAGGGCTTGAACAAGGATGATGGCTGTGGGAGGGGAGAAAAGGGGACATATTATGAGACATGGTGGGGGGAATGACAAGATTTGGCAACTGATTTATTTCTGGTGATCAGGAGTGAGGGTGATTCCAAATTTGAGGACCTGTGTGAATATCGATTGCTATTTTGTGTCATCTTTCCTAAGGTCATTTGTAGCTTGAAATTCTTTAGTAAATCATTTATTCATATCCTTTGACCATTTATACACTGGGCAATGGCTCTTAAGTCATGTATTTGTGTCAATTCCTTGTGTATATATCAGGCTTTTATCTATGGCACTTCAGTGGTATACTGATAAATATTTTGCTACTCATCCCTTCAAGGGAAAAATGGACACCGGGCATATTAAAAAAATAATAACCTTTACCTGCTATCCTAGTATCATCTCTAAGACAGAAGATCTGCAAAGGCTAGGCAATCAGAATTAAGTGACTTTCCCAGGGCCACACAACTAGGAAGTGCCTGAGGCTGGGTTTGAATCCAAGTCCTTTTGACTCCAGGACTGTTGCTACCTAGCTGCCTCTTAAAGTCTAACTTCGATGTTCTGCAGTCCTTTGTACTCTTATAATAGGAACCCAAAATGTGGAGGTTGTGGGGAGTCTCTTTCATATGGGTGGAGGAGTGGGAGAGGTTACAACACAGAATCTTGGTATCTCCCTCCAGGTGCAGACAACGACTATGTGTGTGTCTGTCAGCCTCAGTGGCTCCGTGGTCCTAGGCTGCCTCTTCACGCCCAAACTTCACATCATCCTCTTCCAGCCACAGAAGAACGTAGTCAGTCACCGGGCACCTACCAGCCGCTTCAGTGTCACTGCTGCTGGCTCCAGCATCTCCCACGGTCAGTTTGTGCCCCTTGCCTCTCCCCGGCCAAGAGCCCTACCCACCATCACAGAATCTCCATGGTGAAGGATTCAGCTATTCTTCAGGGTCAGAGAAGCCACCCACCCCCAAAACTGGGCTTCTTTTAGAGTCAGGGAGCCCCAACCTCCTCCCCTTACAAAAAAGGGAACTTCCCCATTTGGATCACCCAAGATCAGTGTTACCCCTAGCGAGGGTCCCAGGCCCCCCACCATATACCTGGTCTATACCCATGCTGATTCCAGCTGCTGTCTCACTATGCCCCTTCTCCCAGAGTTCAGGGGAATGAAGACATATAGCATCACCAGGTGGATTTTATTTTATTTTTTTGGAAGGGAAATAGCTGCCCACTGAGAATAGAAAAAGGAAGGAGTAAAAAGTCTCTCCAGCAGAAGACCCTAGACTCTTCCCTGAAACCTTCCACCATGGGATTCTGCTGAGCCTAAGAAAACACCCTTCTTAGGGAGTAGAAGCCCTCTTCTGTCCTTCTGGGGGATTCATGAAACTCCCTCGTCCTACCACTAACCTCTCTGCTTTCTCCCCGTAGGTTCTGGCTCCCAGTTTGTTCCGACGGTATGTAATGGCCGCGAGGTGGTGGACTCCACAACTTCGTCACTCTGAGGGTCAAGCCCCAACACACTCAGCTTCATGGCTAGAGCTGGGAGAGTAGTATAGGGCACTGCCCTCCAGGGCCCAGGAGGGAGAGCCCTGGAGCATTGCAATAACTCCAAGTCACCTCTTTTCTTTCCCTAAACATTGTCATCCCATCTAACCCCATCCCACCTCCCAACCTTGGCCCAGGGTCAGAAGCTGCTGGAGAATGGTGAGAGCCTAGGATGCTTGGCCAACGGGTGAGCTTGGCTTTGTTTGAAATCACAGACCCAGGAGAGATTCAGGGGTTGGGAGGAAAGTAGAAACACTGAAGGTGCCCTCGGCTCAAGGGGTTTGTCTGTTAGGAAGGCAGGCCTGAGATGGGAGGAAAATAATGGAGCCACGCTTCCCAATCCTTGTTACTTCAAAGGTGCTTCCAGCTTCGGGCCCGACTCCTAGTTCCTACTTTATGTCCTGGGGCTTTTGATTTTTTTTATATAAGTTATTATAAGGTAGGGGAGGGGGCAGCCAGTCTTCCTGTAAAATACTGTATCCTGTGGTTTATTTTGTAATTTCTGTAAATAAAGTTTTGTTTTGTTTTTTTAATCCAAACCCTTGTCCTCTCTGGGCTAATCTTAATCCTGGGCTCCTTTAATCCAAATGGGTAAGGCCATAGGAGGGAGATTTATATAATGGGGCTAATAAGCAAGTTAGGAGAAAATCAGGGTGTTTTTTTAAGCCTCTACCCTCTGTCTTAATATCAAATCTAAGATAGAACGGGAAGACTAGTAGGCAATTGAGGGACACAGAGCTAAGAAGAATCTGAAGCCAGATTTGAACCCAGGTTGTCCCAGTTGATTCAAGGGCTGGTGCTACCTAGCTGCCCCCTAAAAAGCGAGAGTTTTTGAATGATGGCGAAGACATGGGCATGTTTGTAGGAAACAGAGAAAGAGCCAGCAAAGAGTAAATACCCAGAAGCCTGGGCTGCTTTTCCGAGACCACGGGGCAGGACAACATGGAACACGGCCATAGCATCTGCAGCTTGGGTCCTGGCACAGCAGAGCTTTCTCTGGGTCAGATGGCCCAAACAATGCACCACTTGTACCACCTACCTCCCGAGGTTGTGCGATGCTGGAAGAGTCGGAGGGCTTGAATCTTAGCTCTGCTGGTTACCACCTGGGTGATCCCTTCACCCATTTACAATTATAAGAGGCGATGGTTAGACTAGACAACCTTTCAGGTCTCTGCCAGTTCCAGATCTGTAATCCTGTGAGCAAATGAAATAATGCAGGGAAAACTTTGCAAGCCTTAAAGATCTATATACATTTCAGCTATTATAAATTATAAATGAGTTCTGGTATGCCAAGACCTAGGGAGCAGTCGAGGAAGTGGAGGATATAAGAGGTTGGAAGGGAAGGAGATCAGGGAATTAAGAAGGTTCTTGGGGTTACTATAAATACTGGAGGGGAGAGAGAGAGGTTACTCTGGGCTGAGATGGTTGGGGTAGGCTTCATGCAGGTGATAAGGCTTGTTCTGGTCCTTGAAGGACGGAGAGAATTTACCAAAGAGGGGCTGCTCAGAAGAGGAGACAAGTCTGGTAACTGGGTTAGATGAGAATGAGGGACTGCGGGGAGAGGAAGAGAGAGTAAAGAATTACTAAAACTGAGTAGCACTGGAATTCAGAACCTTTGATTTAAAATCTGACCTCAGAAAGTTCAAATCTGGCCCCAGACCGTTTCTAGTGACCCTGGATAAGTCACTTAAGCTCAATTGCCTAGCCCTTACCACTCTTCTGTCTTGGAACCCATATTTGTGATAGAAGGTAAGGGTTAATTTAAAAAAAAAGGGGGGGGGAATTCAGCACCTCTGAATGGAAAGTTCCTTGGACTGGTGAGGAGAAGACTCAAGGAGAGAGGGGCATATCTCACAGAATCACAGAATGTCAGACCTGGAATGGTTCACTAAAGAAAATCTAGTTCAATTCAACAAACATTAAGTACCTACAGTATACAGAACCCTATGCCAGACCCTGGGGAGAGATAGATTAGGGGAGACATAATACCTATCTATACTCCAGGACCTCAGTCTAGTAGAAGACACATATCTTTTGTTGTTTGTAATTGTTAAGTCAATTCATCATTGTCTGACTCTTCACGACCCCATTTGGAGTTTCCTTGGCAAAGATACTAGAGTGGTTTGCCATTTCCTTCTCCAGCTCATTTTTCAGATGAGGAAACTGAGACAAACAGGGTTCAGTGACTTGCCCAATATCACACAGCTGGTAAGTGTTTGAGGTCAGATTTGAATTCAGGTCTTCCTGACTCCAGACCCAACTCTCTATCCACAGTACCACCTAGCTGCCCTTATAATCATAACACAGATAGTAACTGTGCTACACAATATTTCATATATATATATATATATGTGAGAATTAGAAAATAGAGTATTTACATGAAGTATTAAAGGAAAAGGTCATCAGTGACCTGGGAAAACCAGAGAAGGCTTCTTGGAGGATGTAGCATTTAAGCTTATCTTTAATTAACGGATGGGAATTGAAGGGGTAGGAGGAAGGGATGTGTATGTAGAATAGACAGTCCCAGACACAAGGGATACCATGAATGAAGCCAGGAAGGTTCAAGGAAAGCATAGAGGATTCAATTCCATCCAAAGAACATCTATCTATAAGTGGCTGCTATGTTTGAGGCACTGTGCTGGGTGCTTGGGTTAGAAAAGCAAAAATGTTCCTGCCCTTGAGGAGCTTACATTCTACTGCAGCAGGGGTGACACAACATGAGTATGTAAATACAAAACAAATATAAAGGTGGGGATGCTAATAACTGGGGAGACCATGGGGATGGCCTTTTGGAGGAGGCGGCACCTCTGCTCACGTCTGAAAAGAGCCAGGGATTCTGAGAGCCAGCACTGAGGAGAGAGAGTGGTCCAGTCATGGCAAACAGCATGGAGGTGGCGGGCAGACTGTTGGGAATGGGGAGCAATAAGGAGTCCAGTTTGTCTGGAACATAAGGTCCATGAGAGGGAGTTTGTGAAATCAGTCTAAAAAGAGAAGATGAAGCCAAATTGTGAGATGCCAAATAGAGGAGTTTGTATTTGAAATTGGAGGAGATTGAGATAAAACTTCTTGACATTATCAGACCGGTGTTTGGGAATGTCAATTTGACAGCTATGGGGAGGATGGCTTGGGGAGAAGAGAGGCTGGAGTGGGAAATCAAGTTAGGAGACTTTTGCTCTAGTCCAATTGAGAGGAATGAAGGTCTGTGGCTATGTGAGAGGAGATAGGGGTCAGACTGAGAGATAGATCAGTCAATAAACATTTATTAAGCATCCAACACTTGGCAAGTGATTGGATCCTGGGGATGAAGGGAAGCCACGAGTCTAAGATAACTCCAAGGTAGCAAGCCTGAAAGACTAGAAGGATAGATGTAGGG
>NW_025377574.1:0-1917 GCF_016433145.1 Gracilinanus agilis
GAACTGTGTGAGGAGAAACACAGAGGAAAAACAACTGCTTGAACACAGGGACTAATGGGGATATTTTATTAGGGATGAAGACACTAAATGATAATGCTAGTCCAACTATCAATAATATGGAATTAGGTATTAATCAATGATACATGTAAAACCCAGTGGAATTATGCTTAGGCTAAGGGGGGTTAAGGGGGCTTAGGGAGAGGGAAAGAACATGAAACATGTAACTATGGGAAAATACTCAAAATAAAAATAAAAAGAATAAAAAAGAATAACGAACTGGAGGAATTCCATGTGAACTGGAACAACCTCCAGGAATTGATGCAGAGTGAAAGAAGCAGAACCAGGACAACATTGTACACAGAGACTGATACACTGTGGCACAATTGAATGTAATGGACTTCTCTACAAGCAGCAATGTAATGATCCAGGACAATTCTGAGGGATTTATAAGAAAGAATGCTAGCCACATCCAGAGAAAGAACTGTGGGAGTAGAAACACAGAAGAAAAACAAATGCTTGATCACATGGTTTGATGGGGATATGATTGGGGGTGTAGACTCTAAATGATCACCCTAGAGCAAATATTAATAATATAGAAATAGGTTTTGATCAACAACACAAATAAAACCCAATGTAATTGCTCCTTGGCTATAGGAGGAAGGTGGGAGGAGGAGAGGGAAAGAACATGAATCATGTAACCATGGAAAAATATTATTGAACAAATAAATAAGTAAATGAACTTTTAAAAATTACTTTTAATAGTAGAGAAGATAGAAGGAATTTATCCAGAAAGAGGGTGGGGAAGTAAGCTGATTATCATGATATGATATACATGATAATATAAGATGATATGACATACAAGTAAATGTGATTATATGAAATGATATGTATGTATGATATGTGTGTGTATGAATTATATGTAAAAAAATCAAGGGGTGAAAGAGAGTGTTGCACTTTGAGAAAAAGGAAGGAAGAGATAGAATGGGGTAAATTGTATAACATAAAGAGGTGTCAAAAATCATTATAGAGAGGGGAGGATAAGGGTGGTGATGGGCAATGCTTAAACTTTATTCTCATTGTAACTAGCTCAGAGAGGGAAAAACAATATTCAGTGGCGTATGGAATTCTATTACCCCACAGAGAGGTAGAAGGGAAATAAGACAAGGGAAAGGGGAGGTAATTGAAGGGGGAATGACAAAAGCAAAACACTGGTGAGGAGGATAACCCAGTGGGTATTGCTTGTTAGCTCAGGGGGTAGGGAGGGAAGAGGGGTAGGAAAAATCATGAATCATGTTACCATGGAAAAATATTCTAAAAAATTTATATAACTCTTTAAGGTTTGAAAAATACTTCACAAATGTTATCTCATTTTATTCCCACAACAACCTTGAGAGTTTGATACTATTATTATCCCCATTTTACAGTTGAGGAAACTGAGGTAGACAGAAGTTAAGTAACTTAAGGGTCACACAGCTAATAAATATCTGAAGTAAGATTTAACTCATATTTTGTTGACTCCTGGGCCAAGCACTCTATCCACTATACCACCTAGCTACCTCAACAACTTTCCCCTCTAGTCCCTAGAGCCAGCAAAGTCTTGAGAATGAGTTCAATCCCATTTAACAAAAACTAGTGTGACTTA
This sequence comes from Gracilinanus agilis, assembly GCF_016433145.1. Taxonomy (NCBI): domain Eukaryota; kingdom Metazoa; phylum Chordata; class Mammalia; order Didelphimorphia; family Didelphidae; genus Gracilinanus; species Gracilinanus agilis. Next base: position 1,643 of record NW_025377574.1, read on the forward strand.
TATGGGATTGATATATTGTTACCACTACAGTTGTCCAATAGGAATCATATGATTATAAAAGAGAATGACAGGGCAGCCAAAGATGTCTCAGTGGGTAAAGAGCTAGGCTTGAAGACAGAAGGTCTTGCATTCAAATGTGACAGACAATTCCTAACTGTATGAACCTGAGCAAGTTACTCTAACTGCCTTGCCCTTACTGCTCTTCTGTCTTGGAATTGATACTTGCATAGATTCTAAGATAGAAGATAAGGGTTTTTTTTTTAAAGAAAAGGAAG
>NW_025377575.1:0-3111 GCF_016433145.1 Gracilinanus agilis
GTGTGTGTGTGTGTGTGTGTGTGTGTGTGTGTGTGTGTGTGTAAAGACACAGACAGAGATAGACAGACAGAGAGATAGACAGAGACAGAGACAGACAGAAAGAGACAGAGACAGAGAGACAGAAAGAGACAGAGACAGAGAGACAGAAAGAGACAGAGACAGACAGAGAGATAGAGACAGACAGACAGACAGAGACAGAAAGAGACAGAGACAGACAGAGAGAGACAGAGACAGAGAGACAGAGAGACAGAGAGACAGAGACAGAGGCAGACACAGAGAGAGACAGACAGAGACAGACAGAAAGAGAGAGACAGACAGAGAGATAGACAGAGACAGAGAGAGACAGACAGAGAGGTAGACAGAGACAGAGACAGAGAGACAGACAGAGACAGAAAGAGACAGAGACAGAGAGACAGAGAAAGACAGAGACAGAGAGAGACAGAGGCAGACAGAGACAGAGACAGACAGAAAGAGAGAGACAGACAGAGAGATAGACAGAGACAGACAGAGACAGAAAGAGAGACAGACAGAGACAGAGACAGAAAGAGACAGAGGCAGAGAACGAGACCGAGGAAGGTCTTTGCCATGGCCTGAGGGCCACATAGACCCTGACTAGCAGGGCTGAGCCCATGAGTTGGTCTTCCCAGCCCTCCTCCGGGGCTCTAGCCACTGTGCGCCCCTGCCTCGGCCCTCCCACCGGGCACCAGGTGGCTGAGCTCTGCCCTTCTCTCTCCTCCCCCGGGCAGGTGTTCCGCTTCCTGGCGGTTCTCCCGCCCTCACCTTTTCCGTCTGCAGGTCACATTCACGCATGATGCGCTCGCAGTCCCGCATCTTGGCCTTGAGGAAGTCCTGCTTGGTCACAGAGAAGAGGATCCCCTTGGGGTCGAGGGGCCCGACGATGTCATACCAGATGGGGCAGCCGTCCCGGTCGTAGCCACAGAGGCCTCCCGGCATGTACTGCTGGATCACCTGGGCAGACACAGACACAGGGCAGGGCAGGAGCCCCCGGGCAGATGTGGCGGGGCTCAGCTTTGCTGTGTGACCCTGACCAAATCACTTCCCCTCTCTGGGCTTTCATTTTCCCTTCTGTAAATTGAGGGCCTGGGAATTGCTCTCCAAGGTCCCTTCTGACTCTAAATCCATGAGTCCTCTCTCGGCCTCAGTTTCCTCCTCTGTAAAATGGAAGGGCTGGCTTCGGTGACCTCTCATTGTCCTCCTCCACCCCCCGGAGCAGAGCCTGGCATGCTGTGCGACTCTTCAGGTGGGCGTCCTCCCCAAGGATGCTGAGCCCACCACCGAGCCTCGCACACAGCTCCCATGTCTCTCGTCCTCTCCAGGGCCCAGAGGGGCTTCCCAGCTAGTGCCAGCATCCCCATCCCTGTTCCCTAGATGAAGAGATGGCCTTCGGGAGAAGGAGAACCTTGCCTTTGGGAACGGGGCTAAAATTCGAACCCAAGTCTTTGAGCCCATCATGCTTTGGGCTCCCACGACGGCCTCCGAGCGTTTGCCTCAGCAATGCTTGTGGGCTCCAGCCTCACCTCTGGGGGTTTCCAGTCGAGGATGTGGTCGATGTCCATGTTCTTCCGGAACTCCATATACTACACAGAGACAACAGGCAGCGTTGGCGAGGCCCGGCCAGGCCCGGGGAGGGTCCCGAGAAGCGGGAGGAGAGGCGAGCTGGGGCCAGAGCTGGCCCAGGCGCCGGGCGGAGGGGGACACTCACCTTGCGCACCATGGCCTCCGACTTCTGCAAGTCAAAGTTCCGAGCTAGGAGGGGACAGACAAAGACAGGGACGTCGACACGAGGAACCATCCACACGGGAGGGAGCGGGCGGTGTGGTGCGGTGGGCAGAGAGCCAGCCCAGGCTGAGCGAGGCCTGAGTTCGAGTCTGTTCCCTACGGCTGGGTCACCCTGGACGCTTCCCAGCCTCGGCGGGCTCTCGGAGAAGCCTCCAAGACCACCAGGTGCAGAGAAGGGCCTGCTAAGGGGAAGAGCTTCCCCGGGAGATGCCCAGCTCCGCTCCCGCCGCCCTCTCCTAAGACACAGCAACATCCTGGCGCACCTCACCATTGGCAAAGCCTTTGGCCACCTCTTAAGGGTGAGGCGCCCCTTTCCTCACGACTGAAACGGGAGGGCAAGAACTCGATTCCTCTTTTACAGCTGGGAAAACTGAGTTTCAGAGAAGTGCAGTGACTTACCCAGAGTCACACAGGTGTTTCTGGACTCCAGTTCCAGCATTGGAATTTCTGCTACTCTAAACTGGCCCTCGACATGATTTCTCTAGATCTGCTCTTCACCGGCCACCTTGGGAGTAAGCTTGCTGCAAGCAGCCAGCCTTGCCGCGAGGGGGTGCCAGAGTGTGCACAGTGCTGGGCTTGGCATGAGGAAGCTTCATTTTCCAGAGTTCAAGTCTGGCCTCAGACATTTCCTATCTGTGTGACCCTGAACAAGTCACTTCACTCTGTTGGCCTCAGTTTCCTCATCTGTAAAGTGAGCCAGAGAAGGAAATGGCCAACCACTCCACCATCTTAGCTCTGTGACCCTGGGCAAGTCACTTTACCCTGTTGGCCTCAGTTTCCTCATCTGTAAAGCAAGTTGGAGAAGGAAATGGCCAACCACTCCAGTATCTCTGCCAAGAAAACCCCAAATGGGGTCACAAAGTCAGATATGACTTTCACGACTAGACAACAGCAAGCATTCTTGTCCCCATTTTACAGGTGCTGAGATGGAGATTCACAGGACTGAGAAGGGCACCTTAGCAAAGGTGGCCCCAGGATCCTGGATCTGGTGCTGAAAGGGTTCTCACAGAACTAGGCCAGTTCTTTTGTTTTATACACGAAGAAACATGAGATTCAGGGAGATCATGACTTGTCCAAGGTCTCCTCGGATGAACATGGCCCTTCTGGGATTCAAAACTAAATCTTTAGGTCCAGATACAGGAAGAGTGACTTGCCCATGGCCTGACAGCTTAGTAAAGGCTTGTGTCAGAACTTGAACTCAGATCCTCTTACTCTGGGTCAAAGGCTTCTTTCTAGGCCACCCTTAAGGGTGGACACTTGAGGAAAGGTGGACCATCATCTCTCCTCCCCGTTCCCTAGATATGTGTGTGA
>NW_025377576.1:0-4911 GCF_016433145.1 Gracilinanus agilis
GAGAGAGAGAGAGAGAGAGAGAGAGAGAGAGAGAGAGAGAGAAAGGAAGATGCAGATGGGTCTCAGGATAGCTGTGTATTGAGCATGTCCAGGCTTACCCCAGGAGGAGCCAAGAAAGCCCCAGGTCCCTCCCGAGTCTCCTTGACAAGGTGTGAAATCCCCATAACCCTTTGACAAGGTGTGAACTTACCTTGTCCTGGGCCCTCATTACCTAGACTTGGCCCCTTTGTTCTGTTATGGACTCAGATTCCCTGGGCACTGATTTGAGCAGTAGAGAAGGGACACCAGCTGGTAATGAAGTTCATATGCCAGGGCTGCCCTTGGGCTGGGTCTTTAAAAGGAAATAAGGGGTGCCCAAGGGAGAAATGCTCAGAGAAGGCCCTTCGGAGGAAAGGCAGAGAGAGGGGGCTCCAGTAAAACCAGAGATAGGCAGCCTCAGTTTAGACTGGAGAGTGAGGAGAGGAGAAAAAGGAACAGGCATTTATGAGGTGTCTACTCTGTGGCAGGCACAGTGCCAATCACTATATATATATATATATATATCCCTTAATCCTCACGACAACCCCCAGTGGCAGGTACTATTGTTATCTTTATTGTACAGACAAGGAGACTGAGGCAGACAGGGAGTAAATGACTTGCCCAAGGTCACACAGTTAGGAAGTGCTGAAGTTAGATTCAAACTCAGGTCTTTCTGACTCCAAACCCAGCACTCTGTCCGCTGTGCCATCTAGCTGCCTAGATACAGGCCCATGGGCACACATCCTTGGTCACTCCTTCTGTCTTCTGGCATTTCCTGAGACCTGGCTCCCTCCTTGTGATACTTTTCCTTCCTTTGCCATCTTTTCCAATCCTGATTACCCTTTCCCTCATCTCCCCTACAAGTCACTAGAGAAAATTTCCACTCAGGATCCTCTTTCTTAGAGAAGAATTAGCATTAACTTCTTTCTTTTGTTTTAGACCTTCATTGTACAGCAGTCAGTTTTCCAGGGTGTTTCCTTATGTCCAACCAGGTTTTGTTTTGTATTTTTTAAAATAACTTTTGTTTGTTTGAATGCTGACATACTGCTTTCTGTTGTATTAGCCAGTTGGAGGATTGCAGCTAATAGGAGAAGTATGGATTTTGCATCCGTCAAATACTAGTATCTAGTAGTTTGCCTAGAGCATGCTCTGATAGCTCATAAATGTTCATATATTTTTCTATTTATTTTGAAGCAGTTCTGGTCTGTGACATGAGTCCAGACAGCTTGTCTGAGCTCCTAATGGGCTGCAGGTCTATAGGAGTGGGTTTGCCTATTGGCCTAGAAACTGAGTAATCAACTCTAGGTGTTTAACTCCTTTTGGGGAACCCTGCACCTGTTTTAAGACTTTTCTGACTATATTTTCTTTTTTTTTAAAAAACCTATCTTTCTCTTGGAATCAATATGGAGTATTGCTTTCAAGGCAGAAGAGCGGTAAGGGCTAAGCAATGGAGGTTAAGTGACTTGCCCAGGGTCACACAGTCAGGAGTGTCTGAGGCCAGATTTGAATCTAGGACTTCCTCTCTCTAAGCCTGGTTCTCCGTCCCCTGAGCCCCCTAGTTTCTTCCTATATTTTCTTTAAGTTAACCTGCCCATCTTGGTGAGCAGTGTATTAGAAACTCCATTTGAATTGGCTTTGGAGTAGGAAGAATTCATTGGAAGAAATATTGAGTGTCCTTTGATATGGAAACCTGAAAGAGATTTGTCTGGACCTCCTAACAGTGATGGTGAACCTTTTAGAGTGAGTGCCCAAACTGCACCCTCATGCCACATGTGAGCCGCCCCCTTACCCCAGACAGGGGAGGGAGGATGTGCTCCCATTGGGCTTCTGGGTAGAGGGGTGGGTGGTGGGAGAAATGTCCTCAGGCATGCAGGAAGAAGGGGAAGGGAACAGCCTTTGGCACACGTGTCCTAGGTTTGCCAACATGGTCCTCCTGGACAAATTTGGGTTTGCTTGGTATACCATGAAACACCTAGAAATTTTTTCTTCTACATACTGATGCTCCTTCAGATACCCAGTTTCTCAGTTCTTCAATCTATTCAGTTTACATCCACTCCACCTTAGCTCTATACAGAGATGGCCACACAGACCCTTGATCTTGACTTCACCCTGAGTGCTCCACTCCCCTGTTCAGAAACTCCCAAATTCCTTAATCCAGACTCACATGGGGAGCCTCATGTGCTACAGGAATCCTTGGAGCGTTCTGACCCAGAACAATTTGTTTTTTTGTATAAAGGTGATGGAGTCATTCTCAGTCAAGTCCAGGCTGCTACTCTGCAGGGAGAGCCCTACATGTGCTGGAATCTCTTCTGAGAGAGGAAGCTTAATTTTCCTTCCCTTTCCTAGCCCAGCCTATGTATATGGGTCCAAAGGAGAGGGTCCCTTCAATCAAAGGAGAGGACGAGGACTCCAGCCCCTGTCTCCCATGGAGCCAAAGGACGAAGGTTGCTACATTAGTGCCAAGCCAAATCGGTTAAGTTTTCCACCTGAAGAATGAAGGGGTGGCTTCCAGGCAAGCCCAGTTCCCTGACCTCTATGGAGAGAGCTTCATGTACTCAGAATCTCTCTCAAGGGCCAATAGAAAGTTTGAGTTTCTATTTCTTTTCTTTGTTGTTTTGGGTTTAGGGAAGGCAAACCAAGGCAGGTGATAACCTACTCAAAACTCTGTCAAAATGATGTTTGTTTGTTAAATTTATCACCACATATTTGCAAGTATGAGAGAATGTTAACTGCCAGATTTTACTACAATCTGGCTACACAGACTTTTTTTAAAACTCTGTGGAGGGGGCAGGTAGGTGTCTCGGTGGATTGGGAGCCAGACGAGAGACAGAGGGTGCAGAGCAGGTTCTGAGTTCAAATCTGGCCTCAGATACCTCCTAGCTCTGTGACCTTGGGCAAGTCATGTAACCCCCTTTGTCTAGCCTTTATTGTCCTTCTGCTTTGGAACCAATACACAGAATTGATTCTAAGACAGAAGGTAAGGGTTAAAAAATAATAAAAGAAACTCTTTAGTGCAAGGTGCTGGAGCTATACAGAACCCTGCCCACCCCCCCCCCCAAAGTTACCAGAGAGCTGTCCAGGATTTGGGAGTACCTACATGACAAACTCAGCAAAAACTGACCTGGGGGAAAGAGAATGTAAGTGTGAGGTTTGGGGAAGGAGGGATCCATTGAGTCAATGATTCCAACCCACTTAAAGTAACTGACAAAATATTCTATCCTAAATACCCTTATCAGGTGAGATCCTCTCTACAGAATAAATGGATCAAAGACATTAAATTAATGTACATCCAGTCACACCCTGTGGGTTTTGTATCAAATATAAAGCTAGCTTAGAACACTTGGGATTTGAGGGCTGGAAGCTGAGGGAAGAGTAGTTCTAGTCAGGTTCCTGAGGAAAAAATGACCTGTGAACTTCAGAGGCCAAGAGAATTTGTATTTCTCACTGGTATACCAGCAGTATCCCTAAGACAGCAGTGGCATAGCAGTGTCTGCGCTGGAAGCCAAAAACAAACTAGGCAAACTGAGGGAAGAAAGCCCCTGCAAAAGCCCAGCCAAAAACTATACAATGCCTAAGGGGGATTTTGTGAGTTTCCAAACAGGATTTGTGAATTCCCTTATTGTCATGTATTCTCTCTAAGGCTGAGCCCACTTTCCCCTGGGCTTTGTATGAACTGGTAGGAGAATAGATTTTATCTATTTATTTTGGGGGGATGTTTTGTACAACTCTGTGCCAGCCTGGGCCCTTTTAGGGTTTGATTTATAAAAGTAGGCAAGTTCTGATGAGGATGATAATTGGCTAATATTATCCATTACTCTTAACTCTTTAGTCAATACCCCTTTCTAAAAGCTAATTGTATAAAATTGCTTAACTAATTTATCTCAACTGATAACCAAAGGGGAGGAAACACACTGATGGGGGCTCATGACTTATTGTATTAGGAGATCACCCCTCCAGGTTCACCTGCTAGAATCCTGAGGGGAAATCCAGTAGTTATTGCTCAGGACCTAACTTCCTAGTACATTTGCTACAGACCAGAAAAGACTAATGTGGAACCAGACCTGGAGATGAGAGGTCCTGGGTTCAAATCTAGCCTCAGACACTTTCGAGCTGGGTGACCTTGGGCAAGTCACTTAACCCCAATTGCCTAGCCCTTACTTCTCTTCGGCCTTGAAACCATTACTTGCATTGATTCTAAGACAGGTTTGTTTGTTTTTTTAAAGAAAAGACTAATGTAGATACAAGTGTCTTGACTAGATAATCACAGGACACAAAAACTGATAAAATCTAAAGAAGGCATGAAAGCTATAGGCAACAACCAAAGAACCAGATTACAAGCAGATGGCAGTACAGTCGAAAGTTTGGGTCTTCTACCAGACCATACTGAACCAACCTTCTTTGCCTCCTGGCAAAAATCGCAGAAGGCTGATGAGTGGCTGTATGAAGTGATATGAACCTAAGAGCAAGGCAATGATAGCAAAAGACTCAAGTACTTGTCTTCTACAGGCGCTTTACTGTTGAGGCAATGGCAGACACTGGAGTTGTGCAACAGAGTAGTGTATCGATCTGTGAATGACACCACCAGGAAGCAGTTGGCACTGCCTAGGGCATACTATTCCTTGGCCATGAAAACTCTGCACGATGACTTCAAGACTTATGGATGCAAAAAGCCTCTAGCACTAGTAAGAACTGGATTGTTTTGACTCAAAATGGTGGATGAGATCACCAAGATCTGGGAGACCCATCCATTGAGTGCAAAGAGAAACCCTACCAGCTCATGTTCCATCCTGAAAGATTGTAAGGACCAGAAATCCTCTGGAACTTATTTGCTTTATTATTAATAATAATTTTAAATTATCAATTAAACTATTGATTAATTAGTATATATTTTAT
>NW_025377577.1:0-2209 GCF_016433145.1 Gracilinanus agilis
CCTTTGCCCCTCTCCCCCCAGGTGTCCCTCTCACGTCGGGGCCCGCCTGGGATGTGCCAACATGTCTGACGTGACGAAGCAGCTGAAGGAGCTCGTGTGGGGACCCAAGGCCGGCCCGGGGCTCTCCGAACCCATCTTCGGCCGCTGGACGCAGGGCTTCGTCTTCAGCGAGTCGGAGGGCTCGGCCCTGGAGCAGTTCGAGGGGGGCCCGTGCGCCGTCATCGCCCCGGTGCAGGCCTTCCTCCTCAAGCAGCTGCTGTTCACCTCGCAGAAGTCCTCCTGGAGGGAGTGCCGGGAGGATGAGCGCAAGGATCTGCTGTGCCACACCCTGAGCGACATCCTGGAGGCCGCCGGCTTCGACTCGGCCGGGCCCTACTGCCTGGTGGCCTGGCTCCGGGGGAAGGAGGCCCTGGCCCTGGCCAACCGGCCCACGGCGGCCGGCGAGTGTAGCTGCCCCGAGGGCTTCTCCCCGGGCCTGGCGGGCCAGGAGCAGCTGGGCTTCGAGCGCTTCCACTCCCTCATCCACAAGATGTCCTTCAAGAGCTTCCCCGAGCTCAAGGACGCCATCTGGGAGCAGTACTCCATGTGGGCCAACAAGTTCGGCGTGCTGCTCTTCCTCTACTCCGTGATCCTGACCAAGGGCATCGAGAACATCAAGAACGAGATCGAGGACTCGGCCGAGCCCCTCATCGACCCCGTCTACGGGCACGGCAGCCAGAGCCTCATCAACCTGCTCCTGACCGGCCACGCCGTCTCCAACGTGTGGGACGGGGACAAGGAGTGCTCCGGCATGAAGCTCCTGGGCATCCACAAGCAGGCCACCGTGGGCTTCCTCACCCTCATGGAGTCGCTCAGCTACTGCAAGGTGGGCTCCTTCCTCAAGTCGCCCAAGTTCCCCATCTGGATCGTGGGCAGCGAGACCCACCTCACCGTCTTCTTCGCCAAAGACATGGCCCTGGTGGCCCCCGAGACGCCCTCCGAGCAAGCCCGGAGGATCTTCCAGAACTACGACCCGGAAGACAACGGCTTCATCCCCGACTCCCTGCTGGAGGACGTGATGAAGGCTCTCGACCTGGTCTCCGATCCCGAGTACGTCAACATCATGAAGAACAAGCTGGATCCCGAGAGGCTGGGGATCATCCTGCTGGGGCCCTTCCTGCAAGAGTTCTTCCCCGAGCAGGACTCCAGCATCCCCGAGTCCTTCACCGTGTACCACTACAACGGGCTCAAGCAGTCCAACTTCAACGAGAAAGTCATGTACGTGGAAGGCACCGCCGTGGTGATGGGCTTCGAAGACCCCCTGCTGCAGACCGACGACACCCCGGTCAAACGCTGCCTCCAGACCAAGTGGCCGTCCATCGAGCTGCTCTGGACCACCGACCGCTCGCCTTCCCTCAACTAGTGGGCCCGCCGGGCTCTGACGTGCCCAGAAGATGTTCTCGTATGCACAAAGGGAGAAACGTACACCCCGGTTTGGTTCCTTGATGAGCTGTAAATAATTAAAACCGCTTAATGTTTGAGATGAATTTAAGTCTTACTTCTTTTCAAGTCCTTCCTGTTCAAGTGTGTCATTCGGGCAGCGGCCAGCCAAAGCCACCCTTTGGCCCGCCCCAGGGAACGGCCCACCCCGGGGGGCCCCTGACCATTGCCTCGGGCTCCTCTCTGTACTCTGTGTGATGAAATGACACGACAAAATTAAAGATGTTCGTTAACTCTGTCCGCGTTTTGCCTTCATTGCGTTGGGAGCGAACCGGGGCCCGCCGTGGCCAACCCATAAACACACCTGATGGCTCGGGGAAGCTCCCCCAAGTCCCCTGGCACCAAGATCAGTGCTAACAGTCCAAAGCCCCCTTTCCCCCCGCAGCGGCAGGAGCTGGCAGAGCCGCTAGCCACCGATTCCCCCCGTGACATCCCCGAGCATCAGCGGAGACCAGTCCCCCGAGCCAGGCTCCTCATCTCCCCACTGCCTGGCGCTACTCCATCCAGACAAGATTTTTACCTTTGTTAGTTGTGGGGGCGCCATTGCTTCCGGTACCCCAGAGGCGTAGGCCCAATTCCACCTGGGGTCCAGTGTACATGGTCCATTTCCACCATCCTCTTTGCCTTTCCTTCCTCCCTCCCTCCCTTCCTTCCTTCCTTCCTTCCTCCCTTCCTTCCTTCCCTTCCTTCCCTTCCTTCCTCCCTTCCTTCTCTCTTTCCTCCCTTCCTT
>NW_025377578.1:0-4132 GCF_016433145.1 Gracilinanus agilis
TATATATATCTTCTAATACTTTTCTGCTTGATCTCTTCTTCTCTACTAAAATAATTGTGCCAGTTTGCTTATTGTCTTTTTTCATTTTCCTGAGAAAGCTTCTAACAATTTTATTTCTTTTTGATATTTCTCTAATCACTGAAGAGGGAAGGAGAGGTCTATTTGAAGTCTTATTCTCTTGTGACCTCTCACTTTGCCTTATTCTTTGAATCTCTTCCTAGTTTGCATGCTTTGTCTGAGAAACATAAGATTTTCCTACTTGAGGTACCCTGAAATTTTCATTAACTTTTATCATTTTTGAGGCATGAGGATTCTCAGCAACCAAGAAAAGAAACATGGTTGCTTAAAGTCAGGCAGCTAGTAAATGGCAAAGCTGAGAGTAGAACTCAGCTCTCCACTCCCAGTCCAGTCCAAGCCAACCAGATATCAGTAATGTTCAAATATGTGCTCATAGATTAAGAACATTAGGATAGTATTTCTAGACCTTTCCCATTCAGAGATCTTCAGAGTTTACTTTGACACACATTAAAATGAGTAGGGCAAGCTAGATGGTACAGTAGATAGAGTTCTAGGCCTGAAATTAGGAAGACTCATCTCTCTGAGTTCAAATCTGACCTCAGACACTTAGTGATGCAACCCTGGGCAAGTCACTTAACTGTGTTTGGCTCAATTTCCTCATCTGTAAAATGAGCTAGAGAAGGAAGTAGCAAACCTCTCTAGAATCTTTGCCAAGAAAACTCCAAATGGGGTCATGAAGAGTGAGACACAACTAAAAACAACTGGATCACAAAAAAGAGCTAGCCTGTTGTAAAGTAGCATGGTATTGTAGAAACAACACTAGAGTTGGAGCCAGGCTGGGGGGTCAAGCCACACAGCTCCAACACTGACTAGCTATGACATTAGGGAAGTGATTTACCAACTCCTTGTCAAGATCTGGGGAAAATGGAGCCAAGAAAGGAAACAGATGAAGCAGCTGTGTCCTTGGTGGGTGAGGAGGACAAGAGTGCAGCTGTCTGCAATTCAATGGACCACTTTGAGAGCATCAGGACAGAGCCTCAGGGTTGACCCTGGAGGTTTGGAGACGAGCAGAAGGAGCATGGAAGGAGAGCCAGATTCATGGGGTGAGTGAATCAGTGGTTTTCCTGGTTGTACATAGGGCAAATTTGGAGACTGCCCTTGGAGAACGCTTAGTTGTAGGATGATTCAATAGTTGTGTGAAGGGGAGAGTAAATAGGTCAGTAAAGGCAAAGCCTAGTATGAAGTTGGAGCCCCCATTGGCACAGTAGGTAGAGTCAGGATCACCAGGGTTCCATTTAGCCTCAAACACTTACTAGTTGACTAGTCTGGACAATTCTCTTAACTTTTGACTCCACTTTTCTTCCCTTTAAAATGAGGAGGTTGCACTTGATGGTCCCCTCCAGCTATAGATGTCCTTTGTGTAAGGAATGGAAAGTATATGATGGGAGGGCAAAGCCCTGAGCCCTGGTCTCCCTCCTCCCCTCTTAGGTGGACCTAGAGAACTATAGCAACAGGAGAGGGTTATGATAGAAAGCTGAGATTATCTCCTGTCTGATATAAAAATTGTGAAGTAAGGACTTTCTCAGTATCTCTTAATTCTGTTTTCTGATTGTGTACAATGGAGGAGAGGGAAAGGAAGGAAATATGGGAGGGAGAGAAAATTAAAAAATAAATTTTGTGAATAGAATAGAATAAGTAAAAATCGTAGCTAGAGAGAAAGGGAACAATATTGCTCATGGAGAATTATAAGGCAGATATTCTCAAGTTTAGGCTGATCATCTCTAAAAAAATAGCATTTATTCAGCACTTACCATGTGTTAGGCACCATGAATATGAAGACAAAAGGAAAAATGTCTCAGTCTTTAAGGAGATTACTTTCTGTTGGCAATACAGGTATGTAGATGAACATATAAATGATCATTTGGGACAGAGACAGGTAGCACAGATATCTAGGGTGACCAGAAAAAGCTTCTCGTGGGGTGTGGTGCCTGGGCTGAGTCTTGCAGGAAGTTAAGAATTCTAAGTCAGGCAGAGGTGAGGAGGGAGTGCATTCCAGGCAAGGGGCACAGCCTATACAAAAGTACAGAGGAATAAAACACCAAGTTCAGGGAACAACAAATAGGCCAATTTGACTGGCACTATGCCCAGAAGGGTAGGCTGGAGACAGATCGGGAAGGGTTATTTTTGGCTACCTGCCTCTCTGTTCAGCATCGGTCCCTGTACCTACTCAAGAGACTTTGGTGACTCCCTCTAGAATAAAGGGCAAACTCCTTAGCTTGGCATTTAAGGTCTTTCAGATGATAAATCATGATGATTTAGAGGGGCAGTAACTCACTCAAAGTCAGACAGGTAGAAAAAGTCGAAGAGCTAGTATTCAAGCCAGGTTGTCTCATTCTCAGTTCAGAACTCTTTCCATAACACTGTGGTCTTCTGGATGTCTGATGGCAAATTCCTATGGGACTCCTGTGCTATGGTTTATGTAGAAAGTATTGATACAGTGACTAAGGACAGAAGTAGAATAGGCAAATTTGAAACCCAGTACAATATCCATGAAACAGACTTGGAATGAATGGCAGGAAGCACCTCCTCAAATCAACTTTGGAAGGCAAATTTGGTTAAGTGAGGCAGGCTAGAGGAAATGAGAGGATGTCTAGAATTCAAGGCCATGTGGTAGGAGAGAAGACTCTCAGATACCACACCATTAGTGGAAGAACTGAAGTTGGAGCATATGCTAATACCTGTGAGGTGGTACTACTGGGGCTGGAGGTAGGAAGTGGGTAAGAGTAAGGATTTTAAAAAAAAATTTTAATTTAATTTTATTGATTAATTAAGAAAATTTTTCCATGGTTACATGATTCATGTTCTTTCCCTCTCTTCCTCCCTTCCCCTCCTCTAGCCAACAAGCAATTCCACTGGGTTTTACATGTCATTGATCAAAACCCATTTCCATATTATTAATATTTGCACTGGGGTGATTGTTTAGAGTCTACATCCCCAATCATATCCCCATTGAACCATGTGACCAATCATATGTTTTTCTTCTGCGTTTCTACTCCCACAGTTCTTTCTCTGGATGTGGCTAGTGTTCTTTCTCATAAGTTCCTCTGAATTGTCCTGAATCATGGCATTGCTGCTAGTAGAGAAGTCCATTACATTCTTTTGTGCCACAGTGTATCCGTCTCTGTGTACAAGGTTCTCCTGGTTCTGTTCCTTTCACTCTGCATCAATTCTTGGCGTTTGACCCAGTTCATATGGAATGGGTAGGAGTAAGTATTAACATCTAGTCTCTTCCTACTTTAGTTACTTGGGATTTACTGGTACCAAGCTCTTTTGTTTCTGTGTTGCTAAAGGAATGCAAGCATTATCAACATCCTCTCAAGTGCAGTGTCCTGGGCACAGGTTGCCCTCCCTATTTATAGCTCCAGACGACCATCCTGAACCAGATTTTTATACCTCACTTATTTCCCTGCTCATATAGTTAATTAATCCCAGCACTTTGGTGTTAATAGACAATTTTCTTTCCAGATGAAGAGATGCTTTGGTACATAGCCATGATTTTAACAACAAGCACTCCTGGGCACATGTTGTGAAATAAGAGGTGGCTTGGGTCAGGAGCAATAAATAGTATTCTGGCATTTAATTCATTTTACTGTTAAATCACAAGGCATGTAGCTTCCATTTTTTATCTGTTCGCAGAACAGCGGCTGCAGGAAGCAGGTCTGATTTTTGTCCTTAGATAACTAAGCAACATATGCTAATAGAGGCAGGAATGAGTAGATCTAGGATGTAGGCAGGACTCTGCCAGGCTTTGAATCACTTAACCTCATTGTGTCCCATTTTCCCAGCGTAGAGCACTGAGCAGAATATGCATGCCAAAGGAATGTTATGATGATAATAAGATAACAGGTCCCTGGCAGTGCTCGAGTTGCTCCCTGATGGTAAATTAGGTCTATCAACTCTTGTAAGCCCCTCGCATACCATGTAGGGCACGATATTGATGTGCCCCAAAGTACACTCTCATATTATAAAGCTGGCCACTCCTGTGTAATATATATATAAATGTGTGTGTGTGTATGTATATATATATATATATATATATATATATATATATATA
>NW_025377579.1:0-5892 GCF_016433145.1 Gracilinanus agilis
AGAGAGAGAGAGAGAGAGAGAGAGAGAGAGAGAGAGAGAGATTAAACACTAGATGTAAAAGTCAAAACCATAGAGGGAGAAAAGAGCTACCATGCAATTAGTGACCAATCAACAGTATTGAAATGGCATCCTTTACAGAAATGTTAGTCAAGAGCAGAAGGTAGACACAAATAGCAATCAACATGGACTAAGGGTTTCACAGAAGACAAGGGAAACCAAAAACAAGGTGGAAGTCAAGTGATGAGTGGGGGACAGTTTTCTGTTCTTGGTACCTTTTCATCCCCAATTTTTCTGTGCTAATTTTGCCAGTTGATTGACAGGTGTGAGGCCAAAGTATGAGGAAAGAGAAAATTTTCAAAGCAGAAAATAGAAATGGATCAAGAACAGTTTAGATATGAAAGTCCAAGGAGAAGTAATTGTCATACCTTTTTTTTTCTGATGAAGTTTTTTGCTAGTTGTCAAACTTCTTTTTCCTGCATTCCTATAGTCAATATGTTGATGAAGAAAAGGGTTCTATTTGCCTTGCAACTCAGACTTACATTCTTTCTAGTGAATGTCTATTTATAACTGATGTACTGATCACCATTCCTTTAGATTATATAGTCTTGAAGAGATTCCTGTGGTACTAAGATTTGTTCAAAATCATATAGCAAGTATGATTAGATTCAAGTCAAGACAAACTTAGCCATCTCTCTATCCACCATGTCACATTAATATTATTTTATATTTACCATTATTCATGAATTTGCTTACGTTTACCTCTAGTTTATTCTATAAAGATTGTACATTTGCTTTCATGCCATCTCTTCTTTTAGTTTACAAGCTTCTTGATAATAGGAACTGAGTTTTGCCTTTGTTTAAAATCCTTATATGTTCAGCAGAGTGCTTGGCAAATAATAGGTACTAAATAAATATTTATTGAGAGATTGATTTTATATCTTTAACTATCTATATTCCATTTTGATGGAGTTATATTTTCCCTAATTTAGTCATTATTTGTACTTTCTTGTGCTCATTAATAAACTCTCCTTTACCCATCTCTTTTTGGAGCAAATTTGCCTGCTTATTTAATGGCGATCCTGCTTATAATTCTATTGTCTAAATAATCCCATGTTTCTGCCTGAGAATGGTAAAAGGGATGGTCAATTGTGTTCTAAAATTGTTTCTAAGATTAGTGATATTAATAAATCTGACAAAAATCTAGAAATCAATTTTTACAGAGTACTGCTTCAACATTTGTGATACCTTGAGCAAGCTGCTTCCACATTTTTTCCATTACTATTGACCTACTGCCAAATAGCAAAAATTATGTATCAAGGATGCAGATCAAATTGGAGCAAATATTCAGGGAAGAAACATTTGCAAATTTATGAATCAAGATTCTGTTTACAGATCTACAGTGAAGGATGATCATGGTTTTGCATAAATAGAACTCAACGTGTTGATTATGAGTATTAGCACATTAACATTTGTCTGAAACTGGGTCCTAGGGCAAAATGGAAAAAAAATGTGAAGCCCGAATAAGTTGTTTCATAACAACCTAATGATATTTAATAAAAACAGGACATCATTCACAAAGTATATGCTCCATGGCCTGAGAAGAAATGATTACTTCTCACTTTGTATAAGGGAGGAAAGTATGAAAGTAGAAGTTTTATAAACACTTCTCAGTGATACTCTGTTGGTGATCAATAGCCATCACACCCCCTTTTGAGAATAGAAACATAAAGAATGAAACACTTTCTACTTCCAGAGAGCTCCCTTTGAACAGAAAAAAATAGCAAGTACATACACAAAATATATAGAAAAGGAAGGCAAATAATTAAATTGAAAAATAATTAGGATAAAAGCACAGTAGATATTCAAGAAATCAGGAAAGGCTACATGCCAAAAGTGATGCAGGAACAGTATCTTTAAAGGGACTTTATGAAGTAGAAGTAAGAAGAGAGTACACTCCAGGCATAAGAGTCAACCAGTATCAAGTTACTGAGAAGAAAAACAAAGGGTGAAGTTTGAGGAGTAGAGAAAAAGCAGGTTGTTTCTGGAACAAATAGTACATGGAGATGAGGGGTGTTAAAATCTGGTCAAGTTAGAAGGATGAATTGTGGCTGCTTTAGAGGAAATGAAATGTTAAGTGCAGGGATAATTATTCATTTCTAGATACAATAAGAAGCCCAAGAGTTCAATAAGTAGGAAGGTGCCATGTTTCCTTGAGAGTTTATGGAAATCAGCAAGATTTTAATGTAGTGCCTGGTAGACTGAATTGGTAAGGAATTTGAGGCAAGAATTCATTAGGCTTTTGCAATAATAAGATAAATTATTAGAACCTGAATGACAGTCCTTGCTTTCCTATTAAAATAAAGCATCAAATGTAAGAAATGCTATACAAGTGTTGATGGTAAGATTTATGAAATAGATTGGAATGTGAGGAGAGGGGGAGTGAGGAATAAAGGATAAGGCAAAGGAAATGAACATGACACAAAACCATGAAGAATAGTAGTTCTTAGATGAAAAAGAGATGGTTAGAAATTAAGAAGATTTGGTTGGAAACAAAACAAGTTCTGGATGAACCTGTAGAGTTTGAGATTTTTATATAAAAACCTGATTAAAATGTCCAAAAATCAATGCCTGACAGGAGTTTTGAGCTCAGAGAGACATGATGAATAGATTATTTGTAAATATTCTTCATAGACATATTTAAATGATGCAAAATGATTAGGTTAATGAGAAAGACAGAGAGAGAGACAAAGATGCAGACAGAATGACAGAGACAGACATGCAGAGAGACAGAATGACAGATAGATAGATGCAGAGACAGACAGAAAGGCCGAGACAGAGGAAGAGAAGAGAGAGACAGAGAAACATAGAAACAAAGAGAAAGAGAGAGTCAAAGAAAGTTAGAAAGATAGAAACAGAAGTAAACAGAGAGAAATAGAGACAGGCTGAGAGACAGACAGAGAGACAGATACAGAGACAGAGAGCAGAGCAGAATGGAACCAACCCCCAAAGTCAGAGGATGAGCCTAAAAGGAGATAGAAGAATACAGATATAGAATATAGAAGAATATATATGTATGTATGTTTGTATGTATGATCACTAAGAGATGAATGAAGATAGAATAATCTCAGGAAAACCCAGAGAGGAAAGAAAATTGTCAGTAAAATCCAATGTTGCACGTAACATGAGAAGGATTAGGATTGAAAAGCTATCAGATGTGGCAATTAAGAATCACTAGTTTAGAGAGAACAGTATGTTTATTGATGTAATCAGAAAACAGAATACAAATGCTAATGGAAAGGAGAAATTAGAAATGTGTAGATAGTATTTCCTGTTCTAGATTGGAGGCTAGATTGGATAGGTGTCAACTCTTAAAACTGATTGATTCAAAATAAAAGTCAGGCCCTTTTTAAGTAATTTTCTAGCTTGCTGTTATTGCTTTTCTTAAAGGTCTATTGTTATGTTATGTATATTTGCTACCCTTGGAAATTATGAATGAGTGTTTCTCTCACCTCTTCTATTTGACTCTTTCTAGTTTAATAAAAACAACACAGATAGACAAGGTCAATACCAGTAACACTGAAAAAACATGATCATAAGTTTGATTATCAGAGCAAGTTGAATCTATGCAATGGATACACAAGATCAAGACAGAATGATACCTTTTGGAGGAAGAATATTAGGTCAGACAGATTTCCATTTTGCTACTATTCTTGAAAATATGGTTGCAGATTATTTTGAGACTGATTTAAATAGAGTCCCCTAATGTCCCAGTCCCACCTCACCCTTGAGTACTAATTCCTGAGAAATTCTAGTCCTCAAACTACCTTGCCTCTACTTTATAGTTTTGCTTGGATGTCAAATACACACATTATTAAAAAAACTGACAGAAATCTGCAAAGTCATAGACTTTTAACAGGATTGACAACCTAGTTTTAGCTGCTGTCAGGCATGAATTTTAGAAGACTCAAAAAAGTAGATATTAAAATGTATTCTCCAATAGTGCAGTCTAATGATTAGAGTATACATCATGGCTGAGGGAAAACTTCTGGGGAAAAATGAATAAATGGGTGTGATCCTAATTGGCATCTAAGATAATTATTAAGGAAGATGGCAATATCATTTTTCTTCCCTTGTCAATAAAAAGGCAGGATTTGGAAATTAAGATCTTTAATTTCAAATAATACAAAGGAAATCACTAACAAGATGGTTAATGACTATAAAAGGAATCAGTGATTAAAGAGAGACATCATGTCTTCATCAAGAATGGGTAATTCTTAACAAATGTTACCTTAACTTTTTACAGGTTTACTAAATGGATAGATAAAATAAATATTGTTATAAAGTTTACCTAAATTTTTACAAGATATAACATTATCATTTTGAAAAATCTAGAAAGGCATGAAAATAATATGAAATTGATTTAGAGTTGGGGTGAGTGTCCTCACTCAAAGATAGCCACTGTCAACTTGATAGGAAATGTCCCTTGAAGTGAGTTAAATATCTTTGCATAACACTCTTATGTTTAGTATTTTTACCAGTAGCTTGAATAAAAGCAAAAATTGCATTCTAATTTAGAAGTAAAATGAAACTAAGCACAGGTGGATAGATAATGCCCTGTATGAGAGAAGTAAAATGCAATAAGGTCTTATCAGACTAGAGCATTAGGATAAAATTCAGTAAAGATAATTGTGTTGAGTTCAAAAATTTAACCTCAAGAACAGAGCAGGAGGGAGGAATAGTTGGACAATAATTTATCTGAAAAAAATAACAAAGTTTTGGTGCTTCATTTGATTCACCAATATGTCATATTTCAGCCAAATTAGCTTTTGGGTTCTTGGACTATGCTGAAAAACAAAGCTTCCATTATTAAGGATATGCTAACCTCTCTGAACTCTGATTTTCCAAGACCTCATCTGTATTATTGTGTTCAATTATGGGCAGAATGTTCTTATAAGAAAAAATATCTAACTGAAAGGTGGTAAATGGCAATGAGTGAAGATCAGTTGAAGGAAGTGGGGATGTTTAGTCTTGAAAAAAGGATGGATGTTGGGATGTGTAGAACTGTGTTCACATTTTTGAAGGGCTGTCAATTCATCCCCTGATAATTAAAGGCTTGTATTCTCTGTAGAAGTTTGTTCCATCTTAGAGATCCTTGAACATAGTCTGAATGACCACCTGTTTTATTTGATACAGCTGAGATGCCTTTCAATATACTTTGGACTAGATCAGTGGTTCCCAAACTTTTATGGCCTAATGCCCCCTTTCCAGAAAAAAATTTTACTTAGCCTCCTGGAAATTAATTTTTTTAATTTTAATAGCAATTAATAGGAAAGATAAATGCAACTGTGCCCATCACTGCTCCCCTGGATTGCTGCAGCACCCACCAAGGGGTGGTAGCACCCACTTTGGGAATCACTGGACTAGATGAATGCAGAAATTCCATACAATTCTAAAAGTCTTTGCTTCTCTGATATGATGGTTAGAAAATAAGAAAGATATGCCTGATAATAAAAATTTGAGGTAAAATAAAAATGTCATATGTCTAAAGGAGTATAGATATGTATTGGCATTATGAATGTGTAAATTTCATGTCATGTCAATGATAGCAACTAGCATTTCTCTAACTTTTTAAGGTGTTTAAATCACTTTTAAAAAGATGATTTTATTTGATCCTCACAACAACACTGGAATATATATGCTTTTATTATTCCCATTTCAAAGATGAAATTCAGACACCTAATTTAATGACTTGCACAGGATCAAGGAGCCAGGAAGAATCTAAGGCCAGATTTGAACTTGACTTTCCTTGATCCTAGGACCAGCACTTAATCTGCTATGTCTGAAACACTGTAGACATAGATATAGACATAGAATTATATATATATATATATA
>NW_025377580.1:0-4971 GCF_016433145.1 Gracilinanus agilis
ATATATATATATATATATGTGTGTGTGTGTGTGTGTGTGTGTGTGTGTGTATCCTCAATAATAACATTTACAATTTTTAGCTGCACTCTTTGTGGTGGCAAAAAACTGGAAAATGAGGGACTGCCCTTCGATTGGGGAATGGCTGAACAAATTGTGGTATCTGTTGGTGATGAAATACTATTGTGCTAAAAGGAATAATGAACTGGAAGAATTCCATGTGAACTGGAAAGACCTCCAGGAATAATACAGAGTAAAAGGAGCAGAACCAGGAGAACATTATACACAGAGACTGATACACTGTGGTACAATTGAATGTAATGGATTTCTCTACTAACAGCAATGCAATGACCCAGGACAATTCTGAGGGACTTATGAGAAAGAACACTACCCACATTCAGAGAAAGAACTGTGGAAGCAGAAACACAGAAGAAAAACAACTGCTTGATCACATGGGTCAATGGGGATATGATTGGGGATATAGATTTAAAAAATCACACTAGTACAAATATGGAAATCGGTCTTGATTTACACATGTAAAACCCAGTGGAATTGCATGTTGGCTATGGGAGGAGTGTGGGAGGAATATTCTAAATTAACTAAATAAAAAAATTTAAGACTAAAAAAAATAAAATAATATCATTTATAGATGTCAATCCTTATATCATCTCTTTTCCCATGTAAATTATTTTTAAGACATCATATACCCTTCTATTGCCCTTTCTATCAAAGAACAAGCATTTATAAACTATCTACTATGTGCAGGTACTATGTGCTAGGTCATTGTTCATTCTTCACTTTTGAAAAAGACCAATGACATCACTGATGACATCCTGACTTGCTTGGGAACTGGATTTAAGTGAGGCAGAATTGCATAGTCTTCAGCCTCACTCTCTCTTCCAGTGTCATCCAACTCCACTGGCTTGACAAAAGTCAGGATGACTGAGGATGGCCCAGGATGCAGTGGATGAACTTGGCATTTTGGATGTCTGAGCAAGCTATAAGTGCTCCGCAGTGCCTGCTTCAACCACCTTTGTGGCCAATAGAACAAATTGCTCTCATCTGCCCTTCTTCTGGGAGAAATCTTCACAGGCTTGGGGCAGACATCCCCTAAGTCACTGATGGATTTGAGGCTGGTCAGTTACCCTCAGTTGGTTTAGCCCCTATCTCTCCAGGGTTTTACACAGGTATAGCTTCTATGCATACTATAGTTCCCTGGAGCCAAAGTGAGAGTTAGGTGACAGGTGGACCCCAAAGTTGAATGAGTAACCCTGAAGAGGGATCAGTACTCCTCACACCAAAGGTACTAGTCTTCCCTGAACTACATTATCTATGTTGTATTGGGTTTTTATTTATTTTGTCAAACATTTCTTAATTATACTTCAATATGGTACTCTGGAGTTTTGAGGGCTGAAAATTTGACAACTCTTCTCCTTTTTTTCTCATGGACGTTTTTGCCATGCTGATGAAGCCTGTAGATAACTTCATAGCATAATGTTTTTTAAACCATGAAATAAAATATGTAGGATTACAAAGGAAATCAATTTCACTGAAATAGTTATCAAAAAAATTTTAAGTCAGAAACCCCAGATTAAAGACAAGTAAACTTATATAATTCTTGCTTTACTAATGAACACACTGAGGACTGGCAATATGAAGTAAATTAAGAGCAGCTAGGGAGCATAGTGGATAGAGTGCTAGTTCTAGAGTCAGGAGGACCTGGGTTCAAATTTGGCTTCAGACACTTCCTAACTGTGTGACCAAGGGCAAGTCACTTAAACCCATTTGGCTAGGCCTTACCACTCTTCTGTCTTAGAATTGATACTAAGATAGAAGGTAAAGGATATTAAAAAAAAAAAAGATTAAGTGAATCATTCAATTTCACACATTTGTTTAATGAAAAAAATCAGAAATAGAACCAGGATTTCTTAACTTCTGTGACGGGATGCCTTCCATTACCTTCCCTAGTATTTCATATATGGAAGTTGTGCAGGTAGGAAATTTGCTACACCTGAGCTAAATTCCCAACATCCTTTTAAGTACGTCCTCATTTGATGTACAGGGGCTTGGGAGACAAATTTGACTGAGATCCACACTGGGAGATCTTTTGTGGCACGTGTGGGTCTCTGGCTCTGTGCTCTGCTCACTTAACTGAAGGAATCCCTTTCCCTCTTTTTATTATCTCTCTTTTGCTATAATAAAGCTACTAAAAAGATAACAGACTCGTAATTAAAATTATAATTTTAATACAAAGTCATCCAGTAAATCATCTAAGTCACTAAATTTGAGCTGATTGGTTTCCAGGAGGGATGAGGAACTCTATTGAACCATTTACATGGGCTTTTCACCCCATTTCCCCTTGTAATCATTGGGAGATGAGTATCTGGAATGAAGGTCCCCATCTATAGTCATGAAACGAAGTTTTCCTCATGGCAAAAACAAAGTGGCATGTATAGGTGTCATTAAAAAAAAATAGAAAATAACTCTGCTAGCGTATTACAAAAACTGTCAGTCATGGCCCATGCCCAGAAGGTTTGAAATCTAATAATAAGCAGATCCTTGGCTTTAGGCTCATTAGACAATTAAACCAGGGCAAAGTTGCATGTCATCCATCTAAAAACTCACACTTTTCCTAATGGAGTTGAAATCTTGATCAAGTAAGTCTTCATACACACACACACACACACACTTAATTTAATTTTTTATTTGATGCAGTTGGAATTTTTTTTCTGTATACTCATTGGTCAATATGACTCACATAATTAGATGCCCACCTTATGAGGAAGGATGGAAAAGAAGGAAACAGGCATTAATTAAGTGCCTACTTTGTGCCAGACTCTATACTAAGTGCTTTTTTTTTTTTTTTTTTTTTACCCTTGTACATTGTCTCATAGGTGGAAGATTGGTAAGGGTGGGCAATGGGGGTCAAGTGACTTGCCCAGGGTCACACAGCTGGGAAGTGGCTGAGGCCAGGTTTGAACCCAGGACCTCCTGTCTCTAGGCCTGACTCTCACTCCACTGAGCTACCCAGCTGCCCCCTATACTAAGTGCTTTTTGCAAATATTTCATTTGATCCTCACAACAGACCTGTGAGGTAGATGCTATTATCATCCCCATTTTACAGATGATGAAACTGAGGCAGACAGAAACTATTTGATCTATAATTTCATTTGTATAGGAAAATATTGATGAGGAAAATCTCTCTCAATGCAGATGGTCAGCTTTTCTGCAGCTTAAAGTTGATTAACAGTATGGAGGGGAGGTAGAATTTGAACCCATGGCTTACTTAGAATCAATATCTATTTTAAGAGAAAAGTTTTTTTAATCAAATGCCACCTATTAGTATGTACATTGCTACATTATCTTAGGATCATTAGGATTTCATTCTAAAGATGTTCTAAAGAGCAAGAATCTAAGAATTTAGCTAATTAGGCAATTGGAGGCATCTACTCTTTAATTTTCCCTTAGCAACTAAAATTCTAACTAGGAAGATAGGAATTAAGTTTATTGGTATTATCAACAGAGAAAAAATGGACAGAGGCCTCTTCAAAAGTTCCATCAAATCTATTCTAGTTGCCATGTGGTATAAGGGTAAGGATCCCTAAAGACCTGGTTTCAAGTATGGAATCAGTTTGCTTGCTATGTGACTTTGGGTGATTTCCTTACCCTCCCAGAACTTTGTTATCATTATCTGTAAAATGGGAACAAAAATTCTACCTCCCAGGGTGTTTGAGAAATCAAGCAAGACAGTGTCTATATAGAGTTTCAGAATTCTAATGTGCATATACAACTATTATTATTCTTTTCTTCCAGAAAAAAAAAGCTCCCTTGGTTTTTCTTTTATTTCAAGATTCTCAATTTTTCAACTCTTATCACTCTAATAAAAAACATCCAAATGTCTCATTTTTTAACTATAATTATTTGGATGTGCATAGGAGAGCACAAATGCACATTAAGGCTCTAACTTGATCTTTAAAAAAAAAAGATTTGAAGAAACAGCAGAATGTCATAGTGAATAGGGGGCAGGACCATGGCTTCAAATCCTGTCCCAGATACTAAGTGTGTGGCCTTGCACGAGTCACTTAAACTGAAGAAAGGAGTTGGACTCAGTGGCTGATCTGGTAACACAGCATTTTTAAAGAAGCAGAACTTTGAAAGCAGCTGGCTGTTTTTTTTTTTTCTGAATTTCTCTTTAAAAAGATAATGTCGGGGGCACTTGGGTAGTTCAGTGGATTGAGAGCCAGGCCTAGAGACGGGAAGTCCTAGGTTCAAATCCGGCCTCAGACACTTCCCAGCTGTGTGACCCTGGGCAAGTCACTTGACTCCCATTGCCTACACTCTTCCACCTATAAGTCAATACACAGAAGTTAAGGGTTTAAAATAAAAAAAAAAGATAATGTCAAAACCCCTCCCTAAAATGGATAATTGATTCGCTATGACCCCAAATTCTCAAATGAATAATCCCTGAATAAGTCAAACCCTTTTCTATTTCACCTAGTGGAAAGTACACTATATATTAAAATTCTGAGTATGGGTATTTGGAACCAAGGAAATTAAAATGCATTGTTCTTTTGTAAGTCTCAGATCTGTATGTAGAATTTATTTCCCTGCAATTTGTATCTCTACATCCAGTATTATTTTAAAAAGAAGGTTTTTCTCTAAGTTTCACCTAAGTAAACTGAGTAAACTTCATTAGAAATAAATCTTCCAGGTCACAGCAGCAAGAGGTAGAAAGAGAAACACCATTGAAAATCACCCTAGACAATATAAAATGCTTAGGAATCTATCTACCAAAATAAACCCAGCAATTATATGAGAACAACTACAAAACACTTTCCAAACAAATAAAACTGGATCTAAACAATTGGAAAGCCATTGATTGCTCATGGGTAGGACGAGCTAACATAATAAAAATGAAAATTCTACACAAATTAATTTACCTATTTAGCGCCATACCTGTCAAGCTACCAAAAA
>NW_025377581.1:0-4570 GCF_016433145.1 Gracilinanus agilis
CTGTCTGTCTGTCTGTCTGTCTGTCTCTCTCTCTCTCTCTCTCTCTCTCCCCCCTCTCTCTGTCTCTCTCCCCCTCTCCCCCTCTCCCCCTCTCCGTCTGTCTGTCTGTCTGTCTGTCTGTCTGTCTGTCTCTGTCTCTCTCCTTTCTCCCTTCCCCTCTCCCTCCTCCTGCCCGTGGGCCCCTAGAGCAGCCGCCTCCCTCGCACAGCAGCCTCTCACCTCAGCTTCCAGGCACCTCAAACAGAACATGTTTTGTGAAAGAAGCCTCTGGCATCAAAGCCTCGTCCCACTGGCTCTCTGGCATGGGAGGGAGGGAGGGAGGGAGAGCGGGAGTCGCTCCCCGAGGCGGCCAGTCCACCTGTGTGAGGGCCACCGGCCACCTTGGGGACTTCCCGGCCCCCCAGAACTCGGTGTGAGCGAGGAGGTGGAGCTGGCGAGCGTCTAGGACCCGGCGGGTGTCTTATCTCCCTTACGTGGGGGGCCCATTCCCGGCGCAGCCTCGGCCTGCCTGGGTCTAAGCTGGCTGGGAAGGCGAGCCCCATTGCCATGACACAGCAGGGTGACTAAGCGAGCCCCACGCCTGGGACCGCAGTGGGCTTCTGCCAGTCATTTCCTGCCGAGCGAGCGCCCGTCCGTCCGTGCCCCAGAGGACGCCTCTCTGCAGAGCGGCCCCGGGGTGGGCCAGTGCGCCGCTCCCAGGGCTTTCCTGCCCGCTTATCCTGAGAGGACACCCGCGGCCAAGTGGCCCTTCTCCAAAGGGCCCGCTGCTCCCCGCCTCTGCTGCCGGGCACACACGCCGTGCTCTGCGGGTACACGAGTGCGTGCCAGCCGTGCACACGCAAACACGCACAGGCACAGAAATGCACACGCGTGTCCCATGCGTGCTGGGGCTACAGAGATGAAAGTACCTGCTGTGTGTGTAGCCGATTATACACGCTGGATGTGTATACACAGAATGCACACGTGTGTGCACTAGACTGTGCGCTGCATGTCATACATGTGTGTTACGGACACATAAATGCCTGCGTGGGTATGTTATACTAATTATTGTATACGATGTGATCTATGCATGTAGATTGTACACTTACATTATTGCATACCCATAAATGCATACGTGTACAGGTTACGTACATCATGTGTTGTGTGTGCACATGTAGTATTACACACATATGTTAGTGTGCGTACATTTGTGTTATGCTGTTGTGTAGGCATGTATAGTATTACACACCGTATTAAGTACCCATAAATGCATACTTGTGTATGTTATACCATGTGTTGTATACATGCATGTGTATTATTACACATAATATTATTAAGTACCCATAAATGCATACTCGTACATGGTATGCTAGTATGTTATGCTATGTTATATGTGCAGGCAATCATACACACATATTATGCGCCGTAAATGCATAGTATAGTTTTATACTGTTTTATATAGGCATGTTTTCTTATATATGTTGTATATGTGCATGTATATCATGCACACATAAATGTACACTTGTTATACTATTATATGTGCATATATTGTTGCACACGTAAATTATTGCATGCACACTTGTGTGTGTTATACTGTTACAGGTGCATGTCTATTATCATACCCATATCATGCACCACAAATATGTATGTTATATGTTGTACTGTATGTATTATATATGCATGTATATTATCCTACTCATACAGCATTATGTGTCCATAAATGCATACTTGTATGTTATACTATATTATGACTATATTACATGTATAATGTTATTCTGAATTATAATATACTATATGTATCCATGCATACACTACATACACATAAATGCACACTTGTGTTATACATGCATGTATATTGTTATAATGTAAACATACATATAAGTGCACATATCTACATACAACACTGTATTGTGCTGTGCTAAGCCTGTTATGTGTGCATGTATGTTACATACACAAATGCATACATATGGTGTATAACATATTATATTATATGTAAGTATAATAAATATAAATTTTATGTATTTACATGTGTATACATGAACACATACACATGTAAAAATATAGTGAATTGGACTATTATTTGCAAAAGGAGAACGTCCTGCCCCCCATGCTGCAGGGTAAGTGAAGGCAGTCAGGCTGGGGAACTTATAGGAACACACATGTGTCCTATTTAACCACAAGCTCCCGTGTAGCACACATACACATATACATATACATATGCATGTGGTGGCGGTATTCAGGCCTTTCAGTTGTGTCTTACTCGTGGTGAGCCCATTTGGGGTTTTCCTAGCAGAGATGCTGGAGTGTTTTGCTCATTTTACAGTTGAGGAAACTGAGGCAGAAAGTGACTTGCTCAGGGTCACCCAGCTGGGAAGTGTCCAGGACTGGATTTGAACTCAGGAAAGGGAATCCTCCCCACGGCAGGTCTGGCGCTCCATCCAAAGAGCCCCCTCCCAGGGATCTAACACAAATGGAAACACGCACACACACTTCTTCAAGAGATCCGCTGACCAGCATTCCGAGTCATTAGCGCAAACCCCCACAATCACATTTTTCTGCCTGAAAGGTTTCCTCCTGCTCGGGCCCGGCTCAGAGCTCTGCCTGTACACAGAATGCAGGAGAAGCAGGACGAGCTGGGCTCCGGGATGCCGCGGTGGGGGATCTCCTGGGAACCCCCCCACTGCGAAGATTCAGTCAATGCAAGTAACAGCCACAAGCAGGTTAAGGCTGTCCAGCTCGAGACCGAAGGGATTTGTTTCGATTTATTCCTCGCTGATTGCGAAGCCAGGCAAGTACAAAGAACACTATCAAAAGGGCTAAAGACAGTCAAGAACGACCCGAAGCCGCCTTGAGACACACGCACGTTCTGTCTGTCTGTCTGCCTTTTGAGGAGGATTTTTTTTTCTTTTCTAGAAGGAGAGAGAAATTCCACGTTATCCGAATCAGAAGACAATACAAGGGGAAAAGAACCCTTACAGGGAGTGGTTCTGAACACGTTTCCAGGCAAGACCCACTTTGATTACCTTGAAAGCCATCAGGTATTTTAAAAAGAAGATTAGGTATGGAAATATCTTTTGCATGACAGCACATTATAAACTATATCCAATTGCTTGTTGCTCTGGAAGGGGAGATGAAGGGGAGGGAGAGGATGTGGAACTTGAAATTGGCGAAAACTGTTTTTATATATAATTGGGAAAAATCATTTAAAAAAAAAAGGAATTTGAATATAAGCACTGAAAGCAGCAGTTAGTCTCAGTATACCTTTAAAACACTCTTAAAAATCCCTAAGGACGCCCTTCCAAAAGGGCTTTTGTTAACATGGGTTATTGCTGTAGATATTTACTGTGTTTGAAAGGAAAATGTTCTTTGGTTTTTGATCACCAAGATTCCCTAAAAGGGCATTAGGACCTTCCCCCGACCCCCACAGCGGTCCCCGGACCACACTCGGATACCTGCTGACCTAGAAGACGACAGCAGGAAGCGTCAAGAAGCATGAGCTGTTAAGAGAATGAATCACATCCTGCAAATTGGTTTTTCTACACAACTGATTTTCAATAATCCATAATAGAGTTTGGGAAATGCACGGAAAGATCTAACTCATGGGCAGTTTAAGCTCAAAAAAATGGACTAATACGACTACATTCTCTTTGCCTTTCCTTTTCCTGGTGGTTAAATGGTGAAGACAAATGGCAGGAGAAGCCACGGGTCTGAGAAATGGTGAGCCCCGGAATCATTAGGCAACAAGAGCAGCAGAACTGCTAAGATTTAGGCTGTGAGAAACACTGAAATTTAAGAACTGGACAGAGGGGGAAATCCCAACAAGCCGAGCATAATCTGGGAATGAAGAGAGAGGGGAAAAGTGTATTAAAAAGACAGAGATAGATCCAGATAACTACAGCCAGATGAATCTAGAGCTTTCTGTCATTCGGTATGGGGGAATCCTAAAACTCAAGAATATAAGTCAATAGAGGGCAGCTAGGTGCCTCAGAGGATTGAGAATTAGACCTAGAGAGACAGGAGGTGCTGAGTTCAAATTTGACCTCAGACACTTTTTAGCTATGTGACCCTGGTCAAGCCATTTAACTTCTCCCCCACCCTCCACCATACTTGTCCCTTACCAGTCTTCTGCCTTGGAACCAATACATAAGCATTGACTCTAAGATGAAAGGTAAAGGTTTAAAAAAAAATTGTAAATACTATTAACAGCTAGGTGCCACAGTGGATAGAGAGCCAGACCTAGAAATGGAAGAATAACCTGAACAAGCAGGGATGGCATAGCCAATCAGGCACAGAAGGAAAGTTGCCAAAAGAGAGAAATGAAAGAGGTGGGCGATCTCTGGACTGCATGCTCCTGGAGGTCAGGGTCACAGCAGCATATCCATTAATAAGGAGATATGGGTGACAAACAATTATAAATAAATGAGTGGAAGGGTATGAGGAAAAATGGGGAGGAGAGAGAAAGAGAGAGAGGGACAGAGAGAGAAAGACAGACAGAGAGGGAGAGGGACAGAGAGAGAGAGGGAGAGGGACAGAAAGAGAGAGAAAGAGAGAGAGAGAGAGAGAGAGAGAGAGAGAGAGAGAGAGAGAGAGA
>NW_025377582.1:0-4981 GCF_016433145.1 Gracilinanus agilis
GAGAGAGAGAGAGAGAGAGAGAGAGAGAGAGAGAGAGAGAGAAAGTAGGAAGGAAAACCATAACTACTTCTAAAAGGTAGCTAGGTGGTATAGTTGACAGAATACCCGGCCTGGAGTCTGAAAGACTCATCTTTCTGAATTCAGATCTGGCCTCAGACACTTACTAGCTATGTGACCTTGGGCAAGTCCTTTATTTGCATCTTTCCTTATTTGTAAAATGATCCAGAGAAGGAAATGGCAAACTATTCCAGTATCTTTGCTAAGAAAATCCCAAATGAGATCATGAGGAATTGGACATGTCTGAAAGGATTGAACAACACTACCAACACTTCTAAACAGACTTGGGCCAACCTGGACATCAATTGTTATTCAAGATCAAATGCATTATAAAATTAGTGAAAATTTCCCCTGTATATGACCATTTTTATTCCATAAAATATAACTTTTTACTTTTAAAGAAACCTTACAAATAAAATGAACTGATGAAATTTGACTAATAATTGTTCAAACTAATGTTTATCAAATTTATGGCTACAGAGTACGTCTGTGCTTGAAATCTATTGACAAAAGTTGAAAATCTTGATGTAGGGAGTTGGGAGTTTAAAATATTCATTACAGAAAAGGAATTGGGAAATTTTTTCAGTAAATAAGGGAAGTGAGGTCCATTTTCATACCAAAATTTTTGCCATGAATATATATTTTTGTTAAAGATAACAATTTAGTATTTTGGAAGGAAAGATATTAATAGCATTATTTTCATATAACATGACAGTTAGCTAGCATTTATTAATGCCTACTTTGTGTCAGGCATCATGCTAAATGTTAGGGATACCAAAAAAAGGCAAAAAAATTATCCTTGCTCTTAAAGAGCTCAACAGTCTAATGGGATTGGGATAGCCTTAGGTGCTAAAATTATTCTAATTATTAGGGACATTATAGCTCCTTAGAACAAAATTTAAAATATAATGATTAAAATCAAGTAGCATCTTTGAAAAGTGACTCCACTCCAGTGCACTCCTTAACAGAAATATCTTACTAGTTTAAGGAAACACATGAATGTGCTACAAAAGGTATTTTGTTTTGCTCTTAAATCAACAATTTTAAGAAGTCTTGGTTATAGGGTGCAACATTTACATTTTCCACCACTCCTTAAGTAGCAAGGATCTAATTTAATTAATCTCCTTGGATCAGATGTTATTCATATATAAAGCACTATATAAAATAAATTTTATAATTTTTCCTTAAAGCACTAGTTCCTCATTTATCCAGGAAAAAACAAAACAAAACCTTCATTCTCTGGGATGTAAGTTTACATACTGAGATTGTTAATAGACTGGGAGAAAATGTTAAAATGTAGTGAATGTACCATAATTCCCTTTATAGTACTTGATATCTTTATTCTTGAAATCAAATGTTTCATATAAGAGAAAGTATTTGGAAAATTTTTCCTACCTAATTTTCACAGTTATGAATGAATTTATACTGAAGGCAATTATGATTTGTTTAGACAATATTACATCCAAGAAGGTACTCTAAAAAAGTCTAGAGAAAGGCAGTGATCTTAAGAAATTATTTAAATTTCACTTCATTTAAAGGAAATTATTCATTAGGTATGTATTTTTTCCCTCTCTTTTTCAAACACAGCATGGCAAGATGTGATAACTGGAGCAATCAGATTATACTTCAAAGACAAGATCTTTAAAGCATTAATAACTGGAAGCTAGTCATGTATACTATGAATTTTCACCTGAAATTTATCTTGACTAAAGCAATATAATTCACAAGATGGCATCTAAACAATTAAGAGAGAAAATACACATATACACATTTAAAGATACAGCTGAGTTTTATATCTGCATTTGTGGAGAGAATTTAAAAAGTTGTTGATCTATTTTGTTTTCATATCACTTTCTTTTTTTTTTTTTTTGATTGTATGTTTCTTCCCTCTATAAAGGTAGGGATTCCTTAACATAAAATTAAAAAAAAGGAAAGTGGAAAAAAAAAACCAGTTCACTAAAAAGAGTCATTGTATCACCTGAGTAGGACAGTAGTCCCCCACTCTTCAAAAATGGTATAAAATGCATTTTTCTTCTGTTTCCTGGGGCCAGTATAAGAGCACCTAAATTGTATTCAATAAATTCTAGAATATTGGCAGATATGTGTCATTTCTGGGGTACTGTCAGTGATTTTTGAAATTTTGTAAAGAGTGGGAACACTACTGAAGGGCTAGAAAAGGATAGAGGTTGTGATGTTAAAATAGGGGAAAAGTGGTGAATGTTGGAGGGATGTGGCAAAATTGGGACATTAATGCATTGCTGGTGGAATTGTGAATTGATCCAACTATTCTGGATGGCAATTTGGAACTATGTTCAAAGGGCTTTAAAAGACTGCCTGCCCTTTGATCCAGCCATACCACTGCTGGGTTTATACCCCAAAGAGATCATAATGAAAAAGACTTTTACAAAATATTTATAGTTTCACTCTTTGTAGTGGCAAAAAAACTGGAAAATGAGGGGATGTCCTTCATTTGGGGAATGGCTGAACAAATTATGGTATCTGTTGGTGATGGAATACTATTGTGCTAAAAGGAAAAAAGAACTGGAGGAATTCCATGTGAACTGGAATGATCTCCAGGAATAGGTGCAGAGTGAAAGGAGCAGAACCAGGAGAACATTGTACACAGAGACTGATACACTGTGGTAAAACTGAATATAATAGACTTCTCTACTGGCAGCAACGCAATGATCCAGGACAATTCTAAGGGACTTATGAGAAAGAATGCTATCCACATTCAGAGGAAGAACTACAGGCATGGAAACATAGAAGTAAAACAATTGCTTGAACACATGGGTTGATGCAGATATGATTTGGATGTAGACTCTAAATAACCACCCCAGTGCAGCTATCAACAGTATGAAAATAGGTCTTGATCAATGACATATGTAAAAATTAATGGAAAAGTGCGGCAGCTTTGGGGAGGGGGATGGGGTGGATGGAGGGAAGAGTAAAAACATGAATCATGTAACCATGGAAAAATCTTTTATTATAAAATAAAAATTTTAAATGGAGAAAAATAGGGGAAAATTCTGTAATGAGTTTGAATGAAACTTCTTTTTTTAAACATTTATTAATATTTATTTTTTAGAAAAGTTAACATGGTTACATGATGCATGCTCTTACTTTCCCCTTTACCCCACTGAGCTCCCCCCCCATGGCTGATGCGTATTTCCACTGGTTTTAACATGTGTCATTGATCAAGACCTGTTTCCAAATTGTTGATAGTTGCATTGGTGTGGTAGTTTTGAGTCTACATCCCCAATCATGTCTGCCTCAACCCATGTGTTCAAGCAGTTGTTTTTCTTCTATTTCCACTCCTGTAGTTCTTCCTCTAAATGTGGGTAGTAGACCATAAGTCCCTCGGTATTGTCCTGGGTCATTGCATTGCTACTAGTACAGAAGTCCATTACATTCTATTTTACCCCAGTGTATTGGTCTCTGTGTACAATGCTCTTCTGGCTCTGCTCCTTTTGCCCTGCATCAATTCCTGGAGGTCTTTCCAGTTCACATGGAATTCCTCCAGGTTATTATTCCTTTGAGCACAATAGTATTCCATCACCACCATAAACCACAATTTGTTCAGCCATTCCCCAATTGAAGGACATACCCTCATTTTCCAGTTTTTTGCCACCACAAAAAACGCAGCTATCTGGTTAAGATGGCGGTGGAGTAAGGAGCAGCTGCTCGATCTCTCCTGACCGAAGCATACAGGACTCCTCAAGGGGAAATAAAAACGAGTCCAGAGGAACGAAGGAACCCCACAACAGGGCGTAGCATTGAAGGTACACATTTCCACACTATAAAGGGGTAAAACAGCTCTCACTAAAACGAGAGAGGAAGAAGCCCCACCCCCACCCCCCACACCACACACCTTGCACAACACCAAGGCACAAGAGTGAAAACAGGACTGGGGCAACCAGATAATCACTGGCAGCCCCAGGGCTTGTACCTGTGTGCTGCAAGAGGAGGGACCCCAAGTGGCTGAGGGGCACACACGAACTTTCCCCAAGCGGACATGGGTGAAGGCACTGCCTCGGGCCAGGACAAAGGCCTCTAAAACATGGTCTTTCCCAAGTGCTGAAGGCATCACATCAGGTGCGAATAAAGATATCCAGCCCACAGACTTTCCCTAGCTTCTGCGTGGGTGAAGGCAGTGCCCTAAGAGTATCTGCGCAGGCAAAGGCAGTGCCCTAGGCTTGAATAATGATCTCCAGCCCAGGATTAGACCTCCAGTGAGGACCCTGTGCGGACCCAAGCGCGGCTGTGGAAGCAGCCCCAAAGACTGCTGAAGGAGCCTCGGGCAGAGGGGTAGACCAGGTCTACCAGGAGGCCTGACCCCAAGGATAAGGAGACCAGAGCCCCCGGGAGCTTAGAAGGCGCAGGCAGACCCTGAGTGCGAAGACAAAGCTGAAAAGGGGTGGAGCTAACAATGGCAAGCAATAGGGAAGTCCAGAAGAAAAAGACTATCAAGAGAAACTCTGGAACACTCGACAACTTCTACACAGAGAAAATCAAGACAACAGAGGAGGAAAAACAAAAATCCAAACCTCCCCCCAAAAATGAAAGCTGGTCACAAGCTATTGAAGAGTTCAAAAATGAAATACTGAGGAAGATGGAAGAAATCTGGCAAGAAAATAACAGTTTAAAAGGCAGAATTTCTCAATTGGAAAGTGAGAGAAGCCAACTGAAGACCAAAAATGACCAGATTGAAAAGGAAAACCAAAAAATTATAGCCGAAAACCAAAACATTAAAGCCGAAAACCAAAACATTAAAGCCGAAAACCAGTCCTTAAAGGATAGAATCGAACATTTAGAAACCAATGATCTCTCAAGACAACAAGAACAAATAAAACAAAGTCAAAAGACTGATAAAATAGAAGGAAACATGAAATATCTCAATGAGAGAGTGACAGACCAAGAAAAC
>NW_025377583.1:0-12867 GCF_016433145.1 Gracilinanus agilis
CTCTCTCTCTCTCTCTCTCTCTCTCTCTCTCTCTCTCTCTCCTCTCTCTCCTCACTCTCTTTCTCTCTCTCCCCCCTCTTAGTCTCCACCCCTCTCACTATTTATAGTAAAAAGCCAATTGCAAGACCACCTTCTTTAGGAGGAATACCAGCTTTGGTTTTCTGTGAGCTTTGCTCTAAGTTTTCTGTAAAAAAATAAGTCAGGTGAAATGGTACTGGCAGTAAACAACATTTAATTTTGATATGAACATTTAGAAATTACTCTCTGTGTCTTTCTACTTTCCAAGTTTCTTTCTGATGACATTTAATGATTCCGGAGGCTCAGTGATGCTCTTGCTATTGAGGAATTTAATCAAATGAAGCTTAAAGATGATATAAAAGGCACCTCTGAATTAACACAGTTGGTGTGGAGCTGTGGTGGGTGTGGGAATAAAAGAAATGGTTGCAGTGACTTCTCTTTGAAAGAGGTGACTAAATTTCAGGGCATTCAAAGTCCCTGTTATAAAAATTCCACATGCCTATTGAGTCGATCTTTCTGAATCTAGCATATGCTAACTAAGACTTTCAATTTCTCAAGGATTAGGAGCAAATAGAGTTGCTGCTAATATAGTAAGGGATGGGAACTTAGAATGAAATCTCTCTAGTATCAGATCACAAACTTAGGAAGAGAGAATGCTTCCAAGATGTTTTTCAAGAGTAATTGGCTGAGTCCTATGTTCCCCAAGTATCTGAATCAGCACTGATAAAAATGTTCTCATATTCTGCTGACATGACTATATTTTTTGGTTATTCTGCTAGAAAGAGAAGTTATCTTTCTCCTCCATTATATTTAGATTACTCCCAAATGGATTATATTTATGTTAGAAATTTAATAAGACCAGGTGGCCTGAAAAAAAGTTTACAATCAAGTTCTCTATAGGATAGATTGATGTTGTCCAGGAATAATATGATCGTTTATGAGGCAGAGAAACAAATAAAGTTTAGTTAGGTGCTGGTTAGGGGCTTAGTGAGGAGACTGGCTGAGATTAATGGTTAAAATGATGGTTTTTAGTAATATCTTTTGCTAGATTTAATGACCCTTTTCCCCCACAAGCCATTCCACACAGGTGATTATTTATTCTACCTGTGAGTGGTGCTAGAATCATACAGTTTAGAGATAAAATATAACTTCAAGATAATCTAGTCCAATTTCTACAGTTGCCCAGATCAAGCGTTTGGGATTCAGTATTTTAAAGTTTCTGAATCCAAGTCATGAGATTTAGAAGTTATATAGTTAATCACTTGTAGAATCTGAATCGGAACACATCTAAGTTCAAATGGTTTTTCTAGGACTACTTTGTAAAGAGATTTTATTTTACAATTTACATGTAATAATAATTTTCTCCATAAGCTTTCTAAGATTATGTGATCCTAATTGTCTTCCTCCTCCCCCCTCCCCACCCCTTCCTGGAGATGGTAAGCAATTAGATCTGGGCTACACATGAATTATCATGCAAAATATATTTCCATATTGTTCATTTTTTTATAAGAGGATACTCATATAAAACCCAACCCCCAAATAAAAACTCAAAGTGAAAAATCATTTTCTTTGATCTGCATTCTAACTCAACAATTCTTTTTCTGCAGGTGGATAGCATTCTTTGTCATAAGTCCCTCAGAATGAACTTGAATCATTTTATTGCTGAGAGTAGCTAATCTATCCCAGCTGATCATTCTATAGTATTGCTGTTTGTGTGTACCAGGTTCTCATAGTTCTGCTTCTTTCACTCTGCATCAGTTCATATAGTTTTTTCCGGCTTTTTCTGAAATCATGCTGTTCATCATTTCTTACAGCATAATAGTATTCTGCTACCATCATATGCCACAATTTGTTCAGCCCCTTCCCAATTGATGGACACCCCTTCAATTTCCAATTCTTTGCCACATGAAAAGATGCTATAACTTTTTTTACTAATATGTCATCACTCCTAACATTTTTTTTATCTTTTTAGGATATAGACCTAGTAATGGATTAAAGGGTATGCGTTATTTTATAACCCTTTGGGCAGAGTACCAAATTGTTGAGTGTTACTTTGATAAGAATGATGGGGCCACCAATTTTAGAAATTCTCAACACCAAGTAGCATACAATGTATTAGAATTATTGGGGAAATAATGAATAATCACGAACTCAATCAAAACTATATGTGTCACCTAAATTTTTCGATAAACCTGGCTAATTCTTGTTTACCTGCACAGAACTTAAGAGATCACAAAATTTGGAACAGAAATAGCATTTCCTCTTGTTGAGTATTGATTTTGGAGACAGGTGATAGGGAAAGAATGAAGAAGGTTTGATATCTATAGAGGAACACAAAGGAAAAATTATCTGGGCCGAGCATGTTAGACTAAGATATATTCAGAACCATACAAATATGTGCCAGTCTCACATTTGCATTTGGATAGGCTGAAGCTGGGAAATACCCTGAGAAGCTGAGAGTCTAAGTTGTAGTATGTCCAAAGCTATCTGTACTAAGTTCAGAATCAATATGGTAAGCCCCTAAAAGGTTAACTGACCCAGATTATAAAAAGAAAAAAGATTAAAGGTTTCATATAAATTAGAGATAATTAACAGGGTATTAAAATTAAGGGATATCAGGAAAGACTTCCTATAGAAGGTCAAATTTTAGCTAAGACTTAAAAGAAGACAGAAAAGCCAAGAGATTGAAATGAAGAATCAGGAAATGGTCAATGAAAATTCCCCAGATCAGAGTATTCTGTTCAAGGAATAACAAAAAATATCCAATATCACTGTATAACAGAGGATGAAGAGAAGAATGGTAGAATGTTGTAGAAGATTGGAAATGTGGGGAGAAGAGCAAGTTGTGAAAGACTTTGAATATCTAGCAATAGATTTTATATTTGATCCTGAAATTGATGGGTAATCACTGGAATTTATTGAGTATAGGGTTGACATAGTCAGATATTCATTTTAAAAAGATTTCTTTGACAATTGAGTGGAGGAATGGACTGGAATGGGGAAATATTTTTTGTCAGGGAGATGAATCAGATAGATATTGCAATAGCCCAAGTGTGAAGTGATGAGATTTTGCATCAGGGTGGTGGCAGCATCAGAGAAAAGAAGGGCACCCATATAAGAGATGATACAAAAGGAAATGATAGGACTTTGCAACAGAATGCTTGTGGGAGATGAGAGTGAGGAATTGGGAGAATGATAATGACCTTAGCAGTAGTAGGAAAGTTAGGAAGGGGAGAAGGATTTTTTGGGAAAATATATATACATATATATTAATGTATCTTATAAAAATATGTATATATACATATACATGCACACACATATACCTATGAAAAACAATATGGCATAAGAGACAGAGGAACAATGTTGGAGAGATAGGAATATCTGTGTTCAACTTCTGCCTCTGACACATACTAGCTATGATATCCCAGATAAATCATCTAACCTCTCAGAACTCTAGATCTCTTAGATTGTAAATTACTGACTAGTTATGCATATGCATTGGTAGAGAATTTCCACAATGATGTGTGGAATCTGCATCACAGATTCAAAAGACTATATGTTTATCTTATATATGTATGTGTTTATGAGTGTATTCATTTATGCATATATTGGGTGAAAGAATCTTTACTCTTTTCTACCCAACACTGATAGTGCCAGTTTGCTTTTTTGGCACCCAGTTCCACAGCAGGGGCAGAATTATTCTGTGTGAAGAATGATCTTTTGTTATTTACTGAGGAAGTAGAGCTTCAAGTACATTCTATTTTGAGTATATTAATGGCTTCCTCCATTCCTGTCTCATTTACTTGTGAGACCCTGTCATTGTTATAGACAGGTATGACATACCCATTAATTATGTTTAGCTGGCAGAAGCAACTCTTCATCATTTCAAGTTGGTTGATGGGGAGAAAATGTATCCAATCCAAAGAAGGTCTTCTGCTTTTTATCTGTGTTTGGCAAAGGGAGGAAGCCCTGCCAGCGCCATGGGAAATATTTGAATAAATATTATAGAATCATCAATAGGATACCAGTTTCCTGGTGTCCCATCCCAGCCTTAGCCACATGTTCAACATAGAATCACATCAATTCTAGGAAGAATGAAATTATTCCTTTAAAGATGAGGGACAAAAACACCCCTGTGCAGAAAAGAAATTAATAGACAAACAGGGGCCAGAAGAGGACCAGAAAAGCAGATGCATGGAGATGAGAGCATGTTTTCTGGACAGTTTTGATTAATAAGCAACTGAAAAGACGACAAATTAGAAGTCCTGTGGAGACTGAAAACAGTGCCTGACATACTATTAGAGCTAATTTGTTTATGTTGGGGAAATAAAGAATAATTATAGACAAAGCAAACTGGGAATAGTCATTATCAGCTTAATTAAAAGCTTCTTGTGACATGTGACAAATTATTTGTCAATCCATAGTGTGCAAATGAACACTGATAGGAAGGTCAATTGACCTTTTCACTATGGCTCTTGTAATGTTAGGGCTTAATCACATAAAAAGATATTCATTTATCTTAAGGAAGACACCCCCATTCTGATTGCACTCTTGTTAACTCCTCGAATCCCAAATTAGTCTACTCTGTTTTGCTTGCAAAATGAAAGAAATATATAATCGTGGAAGTTAAATGACACCTAGTTTTGTATATTATTACTGCTTAAAAAAAATAAGGTGAAAAGGTACATTTGCTGATGAACTACTTACCCTGGAACCTGGGTCAGTGAGAACCAAAAGCAAACTGGAAAGACATTAATTAATACCTATATTAGTGGCTAGATATTTGTCTTTACTGGACCAAGCTGGGGAGATATTCTTTACTCAAATCAAGTAATAATTTTTTTTCCAGCTACAGTAACTCATGAGAACATTCCAGAGTCTAGACTAGAGCTTGTTGTATCCATTGAAGGCATGTCTGCCTAATAACAAGTAAGGGTGTATCTCTTAAGTCTCTGTAGGAATAAAAGATATAATTATAGATGGATGAGTTAAATCCTACCTTTGAATCTTTAAATGTTGAGGGTGATGTTAGCACTTGTACTCCTCAACAAGTAAAAATATATGCGCTTAATACAGAGTTAAGAAAGAATGATTAGTTAAAATAGGTATGCGAAATCCTTCTTAACCCATGTCTTCTTATACAAGATTACCAATAGATTTTTTATTATTTCACTTTGATCTCTGGTTCTAAGCTACTTGGACAGTTTTCTTTCATAACTTCTTGAAATAGAATATCTGGATTCCATTTGGCTATGGCTTAGAGCAGTTTAATAATTCTTGAATTATTTCTCCTTGTTATATTTTTCAGGTTACTTACATTTGATATGGTATAACATATTTTCTTCTCTTTCTTCTTCTTATTGTCCTTCAAATCTTTGATAGTTCTCATTTCTTTTCTAATTATTTCTTCTGATGTTCATATTTCATTTATAAAATTATTTTTAATTCTTAAAAATTTTGACTAATTTTTTCTAGGAATTCAAGTTGAACTTGATCCTAAGGTATATTTTTCTTTGAGGTTTTGCTTGTAGATATTTTGGAATCACCCTGTTCTTCTAGTTTGTGCCTTAGTGGTCTCTATCACCATAGTAATTCTTTATGATAGGACTTTTTTTCTTTACTCATTCTTTCAGTCTTATTTCCTGACTTTGCACTAGAAACTTTGTATACTTCTGGAGGGAATTTCTGGGTTTTGTTCAGTCTTTTTTGTTTCTTATGGGATCTGCTACTACTTTCTCCAGATATCAAGTGCTGTATTCTTCAGAGGTTACAGAGGTAACACTTGAATGATTTCAGTATGCCCTAAAAAACTATCTAAGAGCCTGTTGGTCTGAAGTTTGAATGGTCCTGATCTGGGCAACACAACTGTAGACATCTATCTGTTTGGAACTCTAGTAAAAAAAAATCCATCTGATTGATAGAAGTCTCAGAAGTTCAGAGCAATAGAACTTCTAGCTTCCCTTTTATCTGGGAGCCATGACGTGGTTGTCCAGTTGCAGGCTTAAGAAGAGGAAGAGTCTGGATTTGAGATCCTTAGTCAGAACCACACAGCTGCTTCTTGTTTCTGTTCCTGCTCATTTCTCAGAACCCAAGAAAGGTCCCTGAGACCCAACACCATTTCTTGCCCTGGTCTACCTTCTCTAGGTGCAGATTGCCTTCTCATGCACTGGATTTGAGATTCAGTTATTGGATACGAACAACAGAACTGCCATTTGCTCCTGCTTCCTGAACAGGATCACACCTGTTGGTTCTGCTTCCTATTCCTCTTCTTATCATGATGCATGGCAACTGTTTCCAGTTTACTTCTCACAATGGAAAGGTTCAGGTATTATCATATTGGCTATCCTTCATCCCTAGAGTCCACAGACCTCTTCTCCCCCTCCCCCCATGCTGTCCTGGACTGGAAAAATTTTTCTCTAATTTTTCTCATATATTTCCCAAACAAGATTTGGTCTAATGCATTTTCTAGGTTTTCGTTTGATTTGTAGGATTTGCTAGGAATGAAGGCTATATTGCTATCTCCTCTTCTATCTTGACTGATCCTCTAGGACCATTTAATTAAATATTCTCTTGGATAAGGAGGATTCCTTAATTGGTGCTAACTTACAGAGATGGGTTTGTTTCTAGTACCTAGAAGACCAGAATTATATGAAAATTATTTGACTTATAAGTCTTGTGCAATTTGTGTAAAGTTTTCTTCAATAAGAGTATAACAAGTCACAACTTCAAACTCTAGGAAGGTGTTATATCAGAAAGGAGAGTGTCTGCATCTATCACTGTACATCTCCAATATCCAGTGACTGAAGAGAGGCATTATTAGCAAGCCAACACCTCAGGTTATTTTCTGAATTATGTTATTAAATTGTCTCTCTGGAGCACTGATAAATGTTTGTGGGGAGAGAAGGGGTACAGTACTGGCACATTTCCAAAGAAGTGCCATATTCATAGGTTACACCAGGGAAGAGAATGACAAATTCCTTGTCATTCTCTTCTTCACAAACATGAGGCTGAGCATTTGCACGTTTTTGGCCTGAGTCCACTGGGCATTTTTACTTGCTATTTTCTTTTCTTTATATCTAATTTGGAAGTTAAGGCCTTTTGTCACCTTCTTCTTATGACTATATGTCACTAATCACATGCCTGCATGGAACCTGCATTTATATAGGGACAATAGGGGAGTGGAATAGGTGTCAAATCATTTTCCTTTCCTCTAACGCCAAATAGACTGGTTGTGAACAATATATCTAGCATCTAGTTATCAGAATAATTTATTAAAACAGGAAGTTATTATTTTATATTTCTCCTTTCTTTTATGGCCAAATACCTAGAAAAGAAAGCACATCATATCCTCTACTTCTTTTTTCTCTACTCATTTAAAAATGTTTTTAATTTTATTGATTATGAAACATTTTCCATGGTTACATGATTCATATTCTTCCCCTCCCCTCCTTCCTTCCCCCTCCCATAGCCAACACACAATTCCACAGGTTTTACATGTGTTATTGATCAAGACTTATTTCCATTTTATTGATATATTTGTACTAGAGTGATGTAGATTTAGAGTCTACATCCTCAATCATATCCCCATTGACCCATGTAGTCAAGCAGTTGTTTTTCTTCTGCATTTCTGCTCCCACAGTTCTTACTCTAGATGGGGATAGCATTTTTTCTCATAAGTCCCTCAGAAATGTTTTGGATCCTTGCATTGCTGCTAATGGAGA
The DNA here is from genome assembly GCF_016433145.1 of Gracilinanus agilis. Lineage (NCBI taxonomy): Eukaryota > Metazoa > Chordata > Mammalia > Didelphimorphia > Didelphidae > Gracilinanus > Gracilinanus agilis. The sequence continues at coordinate 7,740 of NW_025377583.1, forward strand.
AGTCCATTACAATTGATTGTGCCACAGTGTATCTGTCTGTGTATAATGTTCTCCTGGTTCTGCTCCTTTCACTCTGCATCAATTCCTGGAGGTCATTCCAATTCACATGGAATTCCTCCAGTTCATTATTCCTTTTAGCACAATAGTATTCCATCACCAACAGATACTACAATTTGTTTAGCCATTCCACAATTGAAGGGCATCCCCTCATTTTCCAATTTTTTGCCACCACAAAGATCCACTCATTTTTCTACCCTTTGCAATCTAACTTTGAGCCTTTTCAAAACTAAAACTTCTTCCAACTTGCAAACAAACTCTTAATCACTAAATTTTATAAATTTTATCAAATATTTATCCTTTTTGATCTCTTTTGACATTGTTGACACCCTCTTCTCCTATATATTTTCTACCCCCAAGCTTTCATGGCATTGCTCCTATTTATTTCTCTTTATACCTATATTACTACTCTTTCTTGAGATCTTTTTTTCAACTATTTTCAGTTCAGTTATAATCTCTTTTCAGAGAATTTCAATATTTATATTTCCACCATCTTCATCTTTCTTTACCTCAAGTCTTGTATCATCAAATGTCACCAGATATCTATACCTACATGGATATTCCATAGGAATCTCAAAGTCAACATGACTGCAAAAGAATTTATTACCTTCCCTCATTAAACCTATCCTCCTCAAATTTCAGTAGTATTAATATCTTAAAATTTTATTTACTTGTTTGTTATATTAAAATTCTTAGAAATCTCCCATATTTCCTCACCTCCCCACACTAGAGAGGGCATCATTCAGCAAATATATCTATATATGTATTTATGTATTGCTTATTTCTTTTTTATCAGTTCTTTCTCTGGAACCTGATAGACACAAGTCATTCAAACAATATTTCTATTGATGTATAAAACTTTCTCTTGGTTTAGCTTGTTTCACTTCATAATTTCATGTAGGTCTTTCCAGATTATTCTAAAATTAAACTAATCATCCTTTCTTATAGCAAAGCAGTATTCCATCACAATCATATGCAAATTTTCTTCATATTATCAAAGGCAATACTATGTTAAGAGTCTCTCTGTTTTGCAACCTTGATATAAACTTTGGCTCTTCCTATCTTTCTCCCTTATATTAATTCACTTTTCCAGCCTATTGGATTCTGCCTCCATGATCTCCCTTGTATCTGTCCCAGAGGACAGATTAGGACACTTCTAAGAAAGAACTATGCTACCCATATCATGGGAGAGAGGCTATTGATTTAAGACACAGAATGAAAGGGAAAAAAAATTGTACATAGACATTGTAGGTATTGGTTTTACATAATGACACAAATTTGTAACAAAGGTTTATATTTTTCTTTAAAATGGAGATGTAGGAGACAAAATACATGTTTAATAATTAAAAATAAAATAGAAAAACATTGCCTGGGGACTCACAACATTTTGTTAATGTATTTTTATGCTTTTTTAACTTTGCAGAGAGAAAAACCATGGAACTGGAACCTTTGTCCTAAACTAAGACTCCCCAAGTTAATTACTTTATCTTCTGACTCACATTTTGATTTCAACAAAAGAGCTATTGGGATTTCTTCATCCCTGAGGAGAGAGGCAAAAGGTGTAGAGAAAGGGACCTCAATAGAAGGTCATGTCCTGAACATGATTTCGAGTGAGCAAAGATAGGCATGGTCTATCAGGGAGAATCAATTCCACTCACTACCCAAAGAGGGGATGAGAGAAAATGCACCTCAACTAAATTATCCTCCATAGCAACATTTTCTAGACAGCATCACATGTTACTGCCTTTCATTCATTCTTTTCAACCAATGAAATAAGCTTACTCTTATCCCAACTTGGAATTCCATCTTTCATATCTGTAATTTTCCACAAACTGCCCACCAGCACTCCATGAATACATTTTCTCCTTCCCTCTAACTCAAGAGAATTTCTACTTTTCTTCAAGACTGATTCTCTGTTGCATATTTGTAGGAGGAATTTCCTGGTGTTATTGAGATTTCTCCTTTCTCAAATAGTAATGTTTATATTTATATATGTAACTCTTGTTCTTCCAGCCCCCAAATAGGATATAATCTTGAAATGAGGCCCTATGAAGTGTATTTGAATACCCAGCCACTCCATATAGTACCTAGCACAAGATCAGGACTTAAATCTTTATTTGATTTTAATTGTTTGGATTGGTTTGGAATAGAGCTGTCCAAAAATTCATAGAAGTAAACTAGCTTCTCTTCTTGCATAAAAGTCTCAGAATATTTATGCCATCTCCCATACCAGGGATACATTTCTGATTCTTAGCTTCAATTTGAAAGACCTAGTTATTTTTCTAGTAGGTAAAAATCTCAATGTACTATGCTCTGATCAAATCCATAGGTGGATTATTGTGTTCAGCTAGGAGTAAAATATTGCAGTAGAAAGAATGCTCAGTTTGGAAGTAGAGGACCTAGGCTCAAATTTCACTCTACTAAAAACCTGAGCAACCCATTTAATTTCCTTGAACTCCAGTTTTATTACTTGTAAATTGATGGACTAGATAATCTTTGAATTTCTTTCTAGTTCAAAATCTGTAATCCTATGATATATTGCATTTTAGGAAAGCCATTGATACTGGAGTAAGTCCACAACCTGGATGGTAATCAGTTTCAAGTTCATGGCATTCATAATTTAAGAGAACTTACGAGGATATTTGGGGATGTTTAACTTGGAGAAGAGGAGACTTAAAGGAGGTACATCATAGCTGTCCTTAAGTATTTGAAGAGATATCACCTGAAAGATGAATTTGATATTTTATGTTTGATTCTTCTCTTGGCTATGTTTCTGACTCTGTATTTTGCTATCATATCTCAATTCCTGTCTCATTCTAGAATCTCTCATATTGCCTTGAATCTGGTCACCCTGACACATCACTCTACTCCACTGGTGATTTTCTTCCAAGGTTTCCAATTTAGGGAGTGACTCAGGTTGCCAAATTTCATTCTCAGTTATCCCTCTGATTTTCTGGGCTTTGCTTATGTCCTCATGGAGGAACCTCCTACCTTCTGCTTCAATTTGCTTTTACATTTTGCTTTTCCCATTAGAATATAAGCTCTGTGAGGGAAAGGATTGTTTTTTTTTTTTTTTGCTTATATTTATATTCTAAGTGCTTAGTACCAATGGTTTAAGTTGTAAAGATGCAAATTTAGGATTAATATAAGGGGAAAAACATCCTTTGAAGGGGAGAGCTATTCTAAAGTGGAAAGAATTGCCACTGGAACTAATGAATTCCCTCATATGGAAAGACTTCAAGCAAAGGCTGGTTGACAATTTGTTAGCTATATAGCACCAGCTTCAACAGCCTCTTGCACTTACTCTATAGGTATTGCTACTTTATCTTTACAAGAGAATGGAGTCTCTTTTACTATGAAGTCTAGAGAGAGACTAAGAGACACAGAGAAATGACTAAGAAAGCTACTTTACTGAAGCACTGAGTCATTTTAATTATCAAGATGAAAGAATTTGAAAATGACTTTTCCTGAGACAATTGAGGAATTCATTTTGAAGAGTCATTATGATAAGAATTCTGAGAGAATACTAAGAAATAAATAGTGAGACTGATTTTCCAGAATTAAGACATGAGGAGTAGAAGTGAGAGTTATTAATAAGTGATTCTGACTGCTATTTTTCTCACCACTGAACCATTAGACATAATTATGTCTTTGTTTTAGTCTTTGTTGCATTGTTAATAAATTATGTCTGTTAACTTTGATGTTTATTTGAGGTTAGGATATTTGATGCTATGGTATATAAAGCAGGATGAGGAAAACTTTATAAAAATGAGATTTCCCCAGTTTAATAAATAATGTTTAATAAATGGAGTTAGAAACTCAAAATTTATTAATTTATGAGAAAGATGTTGCCATTTAGAAGGCAAAACAAGCCAAATTTATCTTCATTGCTTTGAGCTCTAAAAAGAGAAATTAAGATAATGAGTCAAGTGGCAGACTGAGATAGGTGAGGTTTGTTGTCATTATCAACAAGTAAGGTGCTCCATGTGTTTCCCCCCTCTCCTGTAAGCTACATGAGAGGGGCGATCATTCCCAAAAGCTTATTAGACATGGGTTATAATTTCCTAAAACTTGATAAAGATATATTGTAGAATGAATTCTTTTTTTTAAACATTTATTAATAATCATTTTTTAACATGGTTACATGTTTAATGTTCCTACTTTCCCCTTCACCCCCCGCACTCTCCCCACCCATGGCCGACGCACATTTCCACTGGTTTTGTCATGTGTCCTTGATCAAGACCAATTTCCAAATTGTTGGTGGTTGCATTGGTGTGGTAGTTTCGAGTCCACATCCCCAATCATGTCCACCCCGACCCATGCGTTCAAGCAGTTGCTTTTCTTATATGTTTCCTCTCCCGCAGTCCTTCCTCTGAATGTGGGTAGCATCTTTACCATAAATCCCTCAGAATTGTCCTGGGTCATTGCATTGCTGCTGGTACAGAAGCCCATTACATTCAATTTTACCACAGTATGTCAGTCTCTGTGTACAATGTTCTTTTGGCTCTGCTCCTTTCGCTCTGCATCAGTTCCCGGAGGTCTCTCCAGTTCGCCTGGAACTCCTCCAGTTTATTATTCCTTTTAGCACAATAGTATTCCATCACCCGCATATACCATAGTTTGTTCAGCCATTCCCCAATTGAAGGACATAACATCCTTTTCCAATTTTTTGCCACCACAAAAAGCGCCACTATAAATATTTTTGTACAGGTCTGTTTATCTATGATCTCTTTGGGGTACAAACCCAGCAATGGTATGGCTGGGTCTAAGGGCAGGCATTCTTTTATAGCCCTTTGAGCATAATTCCAAATTGCCAGCCAGAATGGCTGGATCAGTTCACAACTCCACCAGCAATGCATTAATGTCCCAATTTTGCCACATCCCCTCCAACATTCATTACTCTCCCCTTCTTTCATTTTAGCCAATCTGCTAGGTGTGAGGTGGTACCTCAGAGTTGTTTTGATTTGCATTTCTCTAATTATTAGAGATTTGGAACACTTTCTCATGTGCTTATTGATACTTTTGATTTCTTTACCTGAAAATTGCCTATTCATGTCTCTTGCCCATTTAT
>NW_025377584.1:0-4278 GCF_016433145.1 Gracilinanus agilis
AGAGAGAGAGAGAGAGAGAGAGAGAGAGAGAGAGAGAGAGATTGGATGTGGGTGGTAGGGTTGGAAGGGTTGGGAGGGACTGAGAAAAGACAGAGAGGCAGGCAAAAGGACAGAGTCAGAGGAATTCCCACTTCTGACACATGGGATTTTTGACCCTGGCAAATCACTTAATTCTTCAATGCACAAGACAAGTCTCTAATACTATAAGTTACAAGAGAAGTTGCTGACCTACAGTGGTAGAGAGGCTTTTGCTTTATATCAACAAAATCATAGGTCTTTTCCTCTCCTATCCCTGCTCTATCTCACTTGGAATATAGTCTGAGTAAGGGGAGACATTCAAAGATACATCAAAGGTACAAAAAGATTTGCATCATGCTAATATAAGTATAATCCAGATCAAATTGCTTATCATCTCCAAAAAGGAGGGAAGGAAGGGAGGGAAATAATTTTGATCTTATAATTTCAGGAAGCATGTGTTGAAAATTGTTATTATGTATAACTGGTAAAGTAAAGTATCTTTGAAAAAAATTTGCATTCTCCCAAGTTCCATTCAATTTAAACAACATGTAGTAAACATTTATGATATGCAAATGTATCCTAGGTGTTTGGTAAGGAGGAATCCAAAAATAAATTAGACTTTGTTACTGTTCTCGTGGAGTTTTATAGGCTAGTTGGGGAAATGATATAACATTTTGATATTTGATTCGCCGTAGAGAAAATTTTCCTAATCATGCAGAGAGAGCCCCTATAAAGAGAAATTGATAAATATTTTTGATGTGGCAGAGTATTGAGGACCATCTGCATTTATCAGGAATTTTAAATTATTGCTAACTTTGCTACTTAAACAATTTATTTTACACTTAAATAACTGCTACTAAACTGTTGCTCCTTTGACTAGATTTCTAGTACATCAGGCAAAATTTGCAAAAGAAACCTGACCATTCTTCAAACTCTGATCAATTAATTCTCATCTCACATTAGGTTCCTAATTTCCTCACACCACATCTTGCCTTTTTTGCATAGAAACTATAATGAATACTCCATACATGAAAGAAATTGAAAGGGTAACAAAGAAAAAGATGGGCCCATTGGCTTTTGTTTTGTTTTTATTTCCTTTTTAAATTACATTTTATTTTTTCACATAATAAACATTAATTTTCTCTCCTCATATCTTTCACCCTTTTTTAGAAAGAGAAAAACAAAAGCTCTTATAAAAATGTGCATAGTCAAGCAAAACAAAGTCCCCTGTTGGCCATGTCAAAAAAAATCTATCTCATTTTGCATATAGAGCCCATCACCATTCTGTCAGTGAGTAGCATGCTTCACCAAACCTCTATAATCAAGAATCAATGTTAACATACAGCTATGCATAATGAGTTGGCACCTTTCACTTGCTGGGTGCAGAGTTTCAAATGTACCTGAAAATTCTTGGTTGAACTCACTCCATATATGAGACTACAGTAACACAACAGTATCATTGAGTGATACTTTATGCCCACTTCACTTTTGGAGAAAGTGGGAAACCAGATAAAGAAACAAAGGCTAAAGTGCCCCTAGTAGCATCTTCAAGTACTGGCAGTATGTTTTTGTCTGTTGATATTGAATACAGACAGGACTACCTCTAATAAATAGCTTAAGAGATGATGCAGAAAACAATTAGTTAATTATTGGACATTAAAATTCCTTTTTGATTGAGTAGAATTAAAATATCAAAACACTCATTGATTAAATACTTGATAATTTTCCAATGCCCTAGCACCATGCTTCTTTGGACTCCTGATGCTTTAATATCTTTACAATACTGGCAATTTGGAAGGAAGAATTAGAGGGCCCAAAGAATATGGAATCTCTGAAGAGTCCTATGGCAGACAGACAGACAGACAGACCAAAAACTGAGAAAGAAAACTACAGACCAATCTCCTTAATGAACATTGATGCAAAAATCTTAAACAGAATACTAGCAAAACGACTCCAGCAAGTGATCACAAGGGTGTGATCAAAGGGGGAATCACATTATGATCAGGTGGGATTGATACCAGGAATGCAAGGATGGTTTAATATTAGGAAAACAATCCATATAATTGACCAAACCAACAGAGATCACATGATTATCTCAATAGATGCATAAAAAGCCTTTGACAAAATATAACACTCATTCCTATTGAAAACATCAGAAAGTATAGGAATAGAAGGGACTTTCCTTAAAATAATAAACAGTATATATTAAAAACCATCAGCAAATATCGTCTGCAATGGGGACAAGTTAGAAGCCTTCCCAATAAGATCAGGAGTGAAGCAAGGATGCCCATTATCACCTCCATTATTTAATATTGTTCTAGAAATGCTAGCTATAGCAATTAAAGAAAAAGAAATTGAAGGGATTAAAGTAGGCAATGAGGAAACTAAACTATCACTCTTTGCAGATGATATGATAGTATATTTAAAGAACCCAGAAAATCAACTAAAAGACTCCATTTGAAGAATCCTATGGCAGAAAAAATCATTTAATCTTACATTGCTATCTCAGCTGCAAATTTGACTAGAGGACTGCTGTTTCCTTCCTCTCTTCTCTTCCTCTGAGTAGCCCTGAAATACTTTGACTCCCTGTTATCTTCTGCTTTGATTTGGCATCAATTCCAGTACTCATGATGTGTATAGCAAAAGTGATCACACTGTAAGGGCAAAAAGTTGGTTTGACAAAATATTTATGAGTTAAAAAGTTGTGGTCACCAATTATAAAATATTAGCCCTTAAGTCAAAAAGACTGTTAGCAGCTCTTATTTACAACAAGATAGAGAAATTAAAGTGGAAAATGTAGGAAGGATGTAGAGAATTATCTAGCCTATCACCCTAAGTGCTGCTCTGATAAAGTCCAGCTCAGCAACCAGCAAAGGCTCTCTCAAGTCCTGATCTCCATGTGGAAATCCCGGTGACATCTTCAGCCAGAAATCCACCAATGCAAGCCTCTTCCTTCAGCCTGACTCACCAACACAAAATGAATGAATGAATTCTCAGGCTGGCCTTTTTAAAGGAGTTTTCTTCATGTCACTTACTGTCACTCCCCCTCTTCACAGGAACCAATCACAGCCTCCCAATTTGCCTAGCACTGAGGGGGGGGAAGTGGCCTTTGGAGGTGTGAGCTTTCTCTAGTAAGTGACTTGTGAACTCTCTTACTTAATGGTGCTAAGTAGGGGTACTTTAAGTTCTTGATTTGATTAAATAAAAGGTTGCTGATTGATTACATTAAAAATAAAATAAGAGGGGGCAGCTGGGTAGCTCAGTGGATTGAGAGCCAGGCCTAGAGACAGGTCCTAGGTTCAAATCCAGCCTCAGACTCTTCCCAGCTGTGTGACCCTGGGCAAGTCACTTGACCCCCATTGCCTACCCTTACCAATCTTCCACCTATAAGTCAATACACAGAAGTTAAGGGTTTAAAAAATTAAAAAAAAATAAACTAAGAGAGTCTAATTCTCTCTTGACAATAGTCAAGAAGTCCATTTGATCTTTATGGGATAATATCTACAAAGCTGGAAAGTTCTTTGAGGGATCATGATGAAGTAAAAGAAAACCATGGGGACAAGAATTATTAAGTAGTGACAGGGGCAAGTTGGAGATTCTGTGAACCAATTAATTAGCCACTAAATATTTATTAAGGACCAACAGTTTGCTAAGCACTGTGTGAGGCACTGAGATTACAAATGTGAAGAATAAAACTCCCTTCTCTCAAGGACCATACCTTCTGGTAGTGTGAGCCAGCTTGTCTCCCCAAGCCTTGCAAACAAGATAAGAGAAGATAGGCTAGATGAGAGGACAGTCAGATGAATTCAGAACTGATGGAATGACCAGATCTAAACAGCAGTGATTCATGAATTGATATAAAATGGAAATGTGAAGGTCTCTAGGGATCTCTTCTTGACCCTGTTCTATTCAATATCTTGATCAATGGCTTGAAAGAAACTACTGAGGACAATTAATATTGAATTGTATTATTTATTAATAATACTTATTTGGGAAATTATTCATTTTCCTCTAAGCCCTCTGGAGTTCCAAGGTCAGGCTGATGGCTCAGGCACCAAGGCATTTAACTAGCTGGATCCTTTTGTCTTTTCTTAAAGGCAGGATGGATACTCAGGCCTTCTTTATCTATAATCTGAGGCATTTGAAAGCTTAAACACATTTGAGCCAACATATATTTTTCTTTTTTTCTTTCTTCCTTCCTTCTTTTGTTTCTTCCTTCCTTCTTTTGTTTCTTCCTTCCTTCTTTTCTTCCTTCCTTTT
>NW_025377585.1:0-2051 GCF_016433145.1 Gracilinanus agilis
GAGAGAGAGAGAGAGAGAGAGAGAGAGAGAGAGAGAGAGAGAAGGAGAGGAGGAGGAAAAGAAAAGGGAAGGGGGGTGGGGAGCTATGGATAAAGAAGAGTGGCAAGCCAGTGCTATGGATGGAAGATGCCATTGTCTCCTCCTTCAAATTGCCCAGGGCTATGACCCCCAGTGATTAATGAGCTCCCAGAAGCCTCCTTGATTCACAGCCCCAACCATTCAAGATCAAGGGGCTTTTGGATTCACTGAATAATAATGCAATTTGCCTTCCTCCATGGGGAAGAAATTAACCACACTCAGTGAGCAGTTGATTGGCCAATAGTAGAAATACTGACAAAGGGGGAATGATGATAATACTCTCTAACATAACACAGAGAGCTGGAGGGTACCTTAGAGATGCCCTGGTTTGGCCCCTTCACTTTGGGCATGAGATGGCTGAGAGCCAGAGAGGTTAGTGACTTTCCCAAGGAAACATAGGCTAGTAAGGAGCCAAGCCAGAATTAATACGCAGATCTGCCCACTCTGAAGTCAAGGCTCTGTTCCACACGATAGATAGCTGCCTCTTTGGGGCATGTTAAGAGTTTCCTTTCAGCTGTCAGTGTAAAGGATATGAAATCCTATTCACTTTAGCTTTCTTGCCTTGCCACAGACCTGAACCTTGGGTTTGGATTGGAGTTTGAGCTCCATTCTTTGCTAACCCATTTTCTACAGTAGTGTTCCCTGGGTGGGTTACATCATGAGGGTAGAGAGCTTTGTATCAGAAAATAAAAATCAGAGGATAAATAGGCTTTTGAGCCAGAAGTGATAGATCTTTGAAGTCATTTAGTTCAATTCCCTCATTTTACAGATAAGGAAACTGAGGACACATACATGAATCCCTTCCTTATTTCCCTGTATGCTAATATTACCCCCCTTAATTTATAGTTTGTAGGGGTGGCTAGGTAGCATAGTGGATAAAGTGCCAGTCCTGAATTCAAATTTGGTCTCTGATACTTGCTACCTATGGGACCCTGGGCAAGTCACTTATCTTCAGTTGCATAGCCCTTATCACTGTTCTATCTTAGTACTGATGCTTAGTAAGGATTCTAAGACAGAAGATAAAAAGATTTTTTAATATATTTTGTATTTATTTTTGCATAATGTATGTATTTGTACATACTTATGTTGTATATAACTGATATTATTACATATGTTTTATACATAATTATATATGTACATGTCACTCCAAATAGAATAGAAGGTCCTTGAGGGCAAGGGCAGCTTCATTTTTGTCTTTGTTTTCCCATTTTTAATACATTTCCTGACACATAGAAAGGATTTAATAAATTATTTTTGTTGTTTAGTCATTACGGGCAAGTCTAACTCTTCACAACCCCATTAGGGATTTTCTTGGCAAAGATGCTAAAGTGGTTTGCCATTTCTTTCTCCAGTCCATTTTACAGATGAGGAAACTGAGGCAAATAGAGTTAAGTGATTTGCCCAGGGGCACACAACTAGTAAGTGTCCAATACAGGATTTGTATTCAGGTCTTCCTAACTCCAAGCTCAGCACTCTATCCCCTGTGCTATCTAGCTGTCCCCAATAAATGCTTGTTGATTGATTAATTAATTGATACAAGATTTGTTAAAGAAAACTACAAAATTTAGCAGTGTAGTCTCATAGAAATAGAAATCAACTATATCAACTTAGTCTTGTCAGTTCGACAACTTAATGCAACAACTAAATAAATCTAAAAACTATGTCCTAATTTAGCCCTGAGGGACAGTGATTTAAGATGTCTGGATCAACTGGCCAACAAGATGGTGAACTATACATTTTCTGAAATCCCCAGGACCTCTCAAACCTCCCTAATATAGGAATTATATGCAAGAGATAAAGTAATTTTAGCTGCCTCCATGATCTAGAACACAAAGAACCCTAATGACGTAACAATCTGATGAACAACCAGTAGAAATTCTAATCCATAAATCCAAATACATTCATTTGGCTCCTCCTCCACCACCACCTACCACACTTAGGCAGGAGAGCCACAAGAGACAACCAACAGCTTT
>NW_025377586.1:0-1279 GCF_016433145.1 Gracilinanus agilis
GAGAGAGAGAGAGAGAGAGAGAGAGAGAGAGAGAGAGAGAGAGGAGAGGGAGAGAGAGTTTGACTGTAGAATCTGTGAAGCGAGATAATGTAGAATTAAGTCAGAGCCAAAATGAAAAGGGCTTGAAATGTCGCAGACATTTATATGGTCAGATTAGTGCTGTAGGAACATCAGTTTGGCAACCATGTGGATGGTGGGTTGGAGCAGAGAAGAAGTTAGTTATTGAAATAGTCCAGATGACAAGCTGTTGTTGCTTGTCCTTCATTTTCAGAGGACCACTGATGTCATGGAGTGATGTTTTGTGTGTATATGAATTGCATGAATTGGATTTAAGTGAGGCAAAGTTGCAAAAAGTCATCAGCCTCATATTCTCTTCCAGAGTCATCAAAGCCCAGTGGCAAGACAGAAGTCCGGTCCAGAATACAGTAGATGACCTTGGCTTCTTCCAAGTCTGACTAAGTTCTAAGTACTCTACAGCATCTCCTTCAGACATCTTCATGGCCATTGGAACAAATTGTTCTCTTCTACCCATTCCACCAGGGAAAGTCTTCACATGCTTGAGGTAGGCATCCCCCTAACTCTCTGATGGGTTTGAGGCTTCTTGGTTATGCTAAATCTGGTTTAACCTGTCTGCACAGACGGTTTTACCAGAGAATGGTGCATGTTACAGCTTCTTGGAGCCCCAGGTTGGCTGAGTGATGGACACCAAAGGTGGATGAGCAGTTCTGAAAAGGGCCCACCAAGTCCTCACACCACAGGTGCTCCTCCTCCTCTGGTGGTGAGAAGAGACGTAAGGAGGACCTCAATGATGGTAATAGCCTTGAGTATGAAAAGAATAGATATGAGAGAATGTTGTTGTGACAGGGCACAGTTGGGGGAAGGAGAAAGAAGACTCTAAGCCTGCCAACTAGGGTGACTAGAAAGATGGTGTTGTCCTCAGCAGAAGGAGAGAAGTTCAGATTTGTAGACCATTAACATTTCCCAGAAGAAGGTTCACTTAGCATACCATAGAAAGGATAACTGGCTGGAAGAGGGAAAATGAGATATAGATTTTTGAACAAAGCTGGTGAAAGAATTCCTCTCAGATAAGCATATTTATTATAATTGATTACATATTCATATCAAATTATATGTATTATATTATTTTTGTTACCTGGCATGTATTATATTTCAAAAACAATTATATGTTATACATGTTATTACAATATGTTATATATAAATAATATATACATAATAAATACATAAATATATAAATATATAAATATTTAAATAAAAATAA
>NW_025377587.1:0-3546 GCF_016433145.1 Gracilinanus agilis
GAGAGAGAGAGAGAGAGAGAGAGAGAGAGAGAGAGAGAGAGGAAGAAGAGAGGGAGAGTTCTCCGTAAGGAGCCATTTATAGTTAACAAACAGGACATCTGTTTCACTTTTTCAAATCTGGGGTTTGAAGTTCTTAATTTTAACCAGTCTCCAATCAAAGCGAGAGTTCTGAGAGAGTGATTCTTACTCTGAACCACAAAGAAGGTTTAAGTGACCAAAAGGATCTGAATTTAACCCACAGAAAGAAGAGACTCAAGTTAATGCTGGAAATCTTGGCTAACACTCAGCTCTTAACTCTTCCCCTTGTACTTCTGGATTGCAAGGGTATGAGATCTGTGTGGAAGGGATGCTACCTGCTGGTACTTCAGGACCTGGGGCCAGTAGGGCCAGGTCTAATCTCCAGCAGGCTGGCTGAAGTTACAATATTTGATTCATATTTTTCCCCCTGGAAATAATCATGGTTTCTGGTTGCCAATATGCCAATACATGCTAGATCACGTGGCCTGTTGTGTTCTTGGTGAAGAAGCACGTACTGTATGTTTGTGAGAGCTGGTCTGCCTGCTTCATTCTTAAGCCTTAGTGGAAAGTCCTTTTTGTTTTGGTTTACCTTATTTTCTTGAGAGGAGATGAGATGAGATGGGAATATAGAAATAATTCTGATTTTAGGGTATGGTAATAATTATTTATCATGCAAATGTTGACAGAACAGCGGCTTAGTAGAAATGAATTTTTCCAATGAAAGGAAGTGTTATTGTGGGGGTTCCAATTATATGAATAAGAACAAATTCATATGTTATTTTAAGGTATAAAATTAAAACTTTTAGCCATTGGCAAAATTGTATCTAGTAAACACAGTATTTGTTCTATTCTTCTATATCTCTATCTCTATCTCTATCTCTATCTCTATCTCTATCTCTATCTCTATCTCTGTCTCTATCTCTGTCTCTATCTATGTATCTATGTATCTATGTATCTATCTATCATCTATCTATCTAACTATATATATATAAACTTGATGGACTTGGGAAGTGAATTTGGTTGGGATGCTGGGTCAGTATCCAGGAAGAATGGTTGGTAGTTGCTTTTCTTGATGTTGTAATGGTAAGATTACTGTAGGTTTTAACAAAGGCTGGAACACATCAGTAATGTTTTTGGTTACTGCTCATTCATTCAAAATATAAGCAGTTTGCGTTTGCTGTTTTTTGCTATTATTAAACTAAACACGAGAGGCGATGGCAAAGTGTGTTTCATGTAACAAACCACTTTGGGGAAGCAAAAGTATTAAAGAGTGAAAAATGATGTCTGCTTACCATGAAAAGGAAACTTACATACTTGAAGAAGGCGCTTTGTATGTCGGAGACATCGCCAGTATTATATATATCCTGTTACCCTGTGGGTGCCTGTGGTTAGTAATCATTTTTTATCAAGCAGCAGGCTACATAGTCACATAGGCCCATATAAATGACCAGAATGCCAGTTAGACCTCCCAATGGGTAAAGTTAATTTATGTTTAGAGTCATTTTGAAAAATTTTGTTTTGTTTTTCAGTGAATGTGTACTTTCTTTTTCTGGTGACTCTGTCTTTTTTCACTTTGCATACTTTTTCACTGCCAGAGAAATAGCGTAGAAGCTGTACATTAGATAAAAACGGCTTAATGACTGCAGGCAAATGATTTATTGAAGGAAAATAGTATGTCACATTTTTTTCTGAATGTTTTATCCCTCCCAAATGAAAAGACACAGAAGCACACAGAAGCCTGTATAAGTCTACATATAAAAGATAAATAGGTGAAATTGATTGCACCATTATGGCTTTATAACGCCCATTTCTTTGTACAGAAATCCTCAGGACAATTTTCATAACCACTAATGGGGAAACCACAGTAGATAAAATGTCATCAGGCAGCTCTGTGTGTGCTGACAGGATTTTCATAATGAACAGGTTGCAGTTTGTTTGATGTGTACATCACACATCTGGTTGGAAGTTACTAATTTACATTGTCTTAACAAATTAAATAGATGACTATTGATTCTCTATGGTAGCAGCAGACTAGAACTTGCATTTGTTTTCAGGGCTGCTTCTTTAGGAAGCACTAGAATGATAAGTGAGTTCTTTCCAAACACGCCACCTCAAACAATACATGTAAACCCACAATCTTCCAAATAATTTGACGTGCCAGATGTATTCCAAATTTAAGCAGCTGAGAGCATATCTTTTTTAGAGCATTGCTATGAAGCTGAAGGGTGAGTAATTTAATAAGGAGTTGGCTAAATGAAGATATCTCTTTGGTGAAGCCTATTTACCCCCAGTATGTTAGGAAACTGTCAAAAGCCTCAGTCTTTCAAATGTTCACATCAGCTCCTATTTTCTTTTTAAGCCCATTACTACCCCTCACGACCCCCAACCCTCCAACGAACGGGTGCCCGAAAAACTATTTAGTATTGTCGAACACCTTTATCATAAATTGATCTATTTAAGACTCTTGGCTTGTTTAAATTAATTGCCTCATCAGTGTGGATAGGAAAATTGTATTACTTCAGCAACAGATGGCAAATGTTCTGGTCCGTTATTAGTCCTTGGGTAGCCACTGTGTGTTTTGGAAAGACCGGAAACCAGAGTATAAAGATACTGTGGATTAAAATCTTCTACTTGTGTGAATTAAAATCTTCTGCTGGTGTGTCTCGGGCCCTGCAGTTCCATGACATTTGACTAACTCATCGTCCCTTGTTCATAGTTTTTCTTCAGTATGCCTAGTATAATGATTACATGGGTAGCATTTCTCAGTTGTTCACATGTTTTGAAATAGGGTAAATAGTGGTAAATGACTGCTTTGTGATACTTTTCAGAGAGGCCTCTGAATGAAGTTTGTAGCTATTAATCAATGAACTTTGGAAATATTATGAGTCAGGATGGAGAGTAGGAAGAAAACTTTTTGGAAGAAAGTTCTTTTTTTAAAAGAGTTAAGTGGTTTTCTTGAATTCATATTTTAAACTTCTTCATTCATTTTTCTTGAATTCCTTTCATTGAATCTGCTTAATTAGCAAGATTAATTATTCATACTCATGTCTCTTAGTTCCTTTCACTCCAGTAGGAAATATTTGGTCTTGAAATATATTGTTAAAGGAAAAATGTGAACTACCTAATAGACTCTGAAAACTTGTTTTCATAAAAAGGGAATAGAAGTAAGAGGCTCGATATAACTTATTTATACACATTAAGATTGTTCCCACCCACTCAGAAATGCTATATTTTTATGGATGAGATTGATCTTTGCTTCTCTAGTAAGCCAAAAAAACAAAAACAAAAACAACAACATAAAAACAACAACAAAAGAAATGAAGTAAAAAGCTCCTATTGAAGAAAAAAATACGCATACAGATATACATATTCTTGGAACATAGTAGAGCATTTAATTCATTGGGAATCCATTTTGCACAGTGCAGACACTTATAAAAATATATGTAAGAGCCTTGGAGCCAATACACAGTATTGACTCCAAGACGGAAGGTAAGGGTTTAAAAAAAACATATATATATGTATATATGT